>NC_083722.1:117091555-117356110 GCF_028564815.1 Eubalaena glacialis
GTAGCGATTTTGACATTCCCTCTATAAGTGATATCTTAGGATAAGTGTCTTTTTCTCTGTGACTTATTTCACTGAGAGTCATCGTACCTAAATCCACTCATCCTGCTGCTACTAGCCTTATGACATTGATTTCATGGCTGAGTGATATTCCATTGTGCCTAAGTACCACAACTTCTTTATCCATTTTTCGCTTTCCTGGGATATTGAAGGTGTACCGAAGTGGAGGTTCTTGGAAACAGAGCAGCCCTAAACTTTGGGGTGCCTGTGTCTTGTTGATTTTTAGGTTTCCCGATTTATACGCCCATGAGTGGAAGTGCCCTATGCTCTCTAAGCTGTGCTTATTACATGTTTCAGGACACACCGTACACTTCTCCAGAGTGGCTGTTGGCAATTTACAGCCCGCCCGTCAGCGTAGCAAGGCTCCCATGTCTCCATGGCCTGTCCTGCATTTCTGGTTTTTACACTTTTTTCAGCATGGCCCTTTTGACCGATGGCAAGCGAGACTTCTTTGTAGCGCTGATTTGCCTTTCCGGCTTGCCTGGTTGGCCAAAATGGGCGTATGCGTTTTTTCCTGAATATATTCAGGAAAAAACGCATACGCCCTTTTTGGCCAAGGGCATCATTGTCAACGCTGTGCCGCTTTTCATGTGCTTTCAAGGCGAGTCGAGTCTGCCTCCTGAAACCTGTTTCCTGCAATTCTGCCTTGCTTTCAAATCCTCCTCGTTGCCTTCCCTCAATATATTTGTGGACGAGAGTTATCATTTATAACTCTGCAGGTTTGTGAGTTGCAGTGCCCCTGAGCTCCGTTTGTCAACTCGCTTTTTTGGGAGCTGGCCGCCAAAGCGCAGGATTGCTTCAGGCCGTATTCTGGTTCCGGGGGGCAGGCTGAGCCTGTGGCTCATTCTTCTTCCTGATGGGAAAACAGAGTGACCTGTGCCTGTCCCAACACCTAGAGCTAGTCTCTCATTGGTTCCCCCTCTTCCCGTTCATCCTCAGGCCAAATTGCGACCTGTCCGAAACAGGAGGTTAAAGGTGCTGATTCTCCAAGTAGGGAGATGGTTAGTAGAGCGGCTGGAATGGCGAACCCGAGCACAAGGAGAGGAGAAATGAGGTGCGTTTGAGAGCCCTTTCCCGATCACACGGTGTACCATCTTCTGGGTTTCCCACGCATGTTTTCGATGTCGGAAGATGCCCTTGAACCTGGAGATTTGGGACCCACGGCATGGGTACCACGCAGTAGGACTTTAAAGGGTCTGCGTTTGCTCACCCAAGCTCACCAATCCTCTCAGCCCCAAGAGTGTCCAGCCTCATGTCTCATCCAGCTGTGGGTCTAGATATGGTCAATCCAGGTTGCATCAGAGCCCCTGAACGGATTTTGGAAGAATTTCTCTCTCTTTCACTGTCTTTGTTTTCTGGGGTGTTTTTTTTTAAGTAATCTATTTTTATAATGGGGTTTAGCTGCTTTTCACTGCTGTGTTTATGCCGCTTTACACCCTCTTGATGCACTTCCAGAGAGAGATCAATACCTAGGTTTTAAGACTCTTACTAGTCAGATATATTCTTGGGCGGTGAATAGGGGCTGTTGAGTCCAGTTCACTGAGCAGGGAGTAGGTCTTGTCTATTACATATTCGGCTTGTGGAACGGTATCTGAGCTAATTTCAAACCCTTGTTTTATGCATCACCCCACCTCACCTTTCCCGTTAAGCAGCCATAGTGTGTTTTCTAAATGTGTGACTCTGTTCTGTTTTGTAATTCCGTTCAAGTGTAGCGATTTTGACATTCCCTCTCTCAGTGATATCTTAGGATAAGTGTCTTTTTCTCTGTGACTTATTTCACTGAGAGTCATCGTACCTAAATCCACTCATCCTGCTGCTACTAGCCTTATGACATTGATTTCATGGCTGAGTGATATTCCATTGTGCCTAAGTACCACAACTTCTTTATCCATTTTTCGCTTTCCTGGGATATTGAAGGTGTACCGAAGTGGAGGTTCTTGGAAACAGAGCAGCCCTAAACTTTGGGGTGCCTGTGTCTTGTTGATTTTTAGGTTTCCCGATTTATACGCCCATGAGTGGAAGTGCCCTATGCTCTCTAAGCTGTGCTTATTACATGTTTCAGGACACACCGTACACTTCTCCAGAGTGGCTGTTGGCAATTTACAGCCCGCCCGTCAGCGTAGCAAGGCTCCCATGTCTCCATGGCCTGTCCTGCATTTCTGGTTTTTACACTTTTTTCAGCATGGCCCTTTTGACCGATGGCAAGCGAGACTTCTTTGTAGCGCTGATTTGCCTTTCCGGCTTGCCTGGTTGGCCAAAAAGGGCGTATGCGTTTTTTCCTGAATATATTCAGGAAAAAACGCATACGCCCTTTTTGGCCAAGGGCATCATTGTCAACGCTGTGCCGCTTTTCATGTGCTTTCAAGGCGAGTCGAGTCTGCCTCCTGAAACCTGTTTCCTGCAATTCTGCCTTGCTTTCAAATCCTCCTCGTTGCCTTCCCTCAATATATTTGTGGACGAGAGTTATCATTTATAACTCTGCAGGTTTGTGAGTTGCAGTGCCCCTGAGCTCCGTTTGTCAACTCGCTTTTTTGGGAGCTGGCCGCCAAAGCGCAGGATTGCTTCAGGCCGTATTCTGGTTCCGGGGGGCAGGCTGAGCCTGTGGCTCATTCTTCTTCCTGATGGGAAAACAGAGTGACCTGTGCCTGTCCCAACACCTAGAGCTAGTCTCTCATTGGTTCCCCCTCTTCCCGTTCATCCTCAGGCCAAATTGCGACCTGTCCGAAACAGGAGGTTAAAGGTGCTGATTCTCCAAGTAGGGAGATGGTTAGTAGAGCGGCTGGAATGGCGAACCCGAGCACAAGGAGAGGAGAAATGAGGTGCGTTTGAGAACCCTTTCCCGATCACACGGTGTACCATCTTCTGGGTTTCCCACGCATGTTTTCGATGTCGGAAGATGCCCTTGAACCTGGAGATTTGGGACCCATGGCATGGGTACCACGCAGTATGACTTCAAAGGGTCCGCGTTTGCTCACCCAAGCTCACCAATCCTCTCAGCCCGAAGAGTGTCCAGCCTCATGTCTCATCCAGCTGTGGGTCTAGATATGGTCAATCCAGGTTGCAGCAGAGCCCCTGAACGGATTTTCGAAGAATTTCTCTCTCTTTCACTGTCTTTGTTTTATGGGGTTTTTTTTAAGTAATCTATTTTTATAATGGGGTTTAGCTACTTTTTACTGCTGTGTTTATGCCGCTTTACACTCTCTTGATTCACTTCCAGAGAGATATGAATACATAGGTTTTAAGACTCTTACTAGTCAGATATATTCTTGGGCGGTGAATAGGGGCTGTTGAGTCCAGTTCACTGAGCAGGGAGTAGGTCTTCTCTATTACATATTTGGCTTGTGGAACGGTATCTGAGCTAATTTCAAACCCTTGTTTTATGCATCACCCCACCTCACCTTTCCCGTTAAGCAGCCATAGTGTGTTTTCTAAATGTGTGACTCTGTTCTGTTTTGTAATTCAGTTCAAGTGTAGCGATTTTGACATTCCCTCTATAAGTGATATGTTAGGATAAGTGTCCTTTTCTGTGTGACTTATTCCACTGAGAGTCATCGTACCTAAATCCATTCATCCTGCTGCTACTAGCCTTATGACATTGATTTCATGGCTGAGTGATATTCCATTGTGCCTAAGTACCACAACTTCTTTATCCATTTTTCTCTTTCCTGGGATATTGAAGGTGTACCGAAGTGGAGGTTCTTGGAAACAGAGCAGCCCTAAACTTTGGGGTGCCTGTGTCTTGTCGATTTTTAGGTTTCCCGATTTATACGCAAATGAGTGGAAGTGCCCTATGCTCTCTAAGCTGTGCTTATTACATGTTTCAGGACATACGTACACTTCTCCAGAGTGGCTGTTGGCAATTTACATCCCGCCCGTCAGCGTAGCAAGGCTCCCATGTCTCCATGGCCTGTCCTGCATTTCTGGTTTTTACACTTTTTTCAGCATGGCCTTTTTGACCGATAGGAAGCGAGACTCCTTTGTAGCGCTGATTTGCCTTTCCGGCTTGCTTGGTTGGCCAAAAAGGGCGTATGCGATTTTCCCTGAATATATTCAGGAAAAAACGCATACGCCCTTTTTGGCCAAGGGCATCATTGTCAACGCTGTGCCGCTTTTCATGTGCTTTCAAGGCGAGTCGAGTCTGCCTCCTGAAACCTGTTTCCTGCAATTCTGCCTTGCTTTCAAATCCTCTTCTTTGCTTTCCCTCAATATATTTGTGGACGAGGGTTATCATTTCTAACTCTGCAGGTTTGTGAGTTGCAGTGCCCCTGAGCTCCGTTTGTCAACTCGCTTTTTTGGGAGCTGGCCGCCAAAGCGCAGGATTGCTTCAGGCCATATTCTGGTTCCGGGGGGCAGGCTGAGCCTGTGGCTCATTCTTCTTCCTGATGGGAAAATAGAGTGACCTGTGCCTGTCCCAACACCTAGAGCTAGTCTCTCATTGGTTCCCCCTCTTCCCGTTCATCCTCAGGCCAAATTGCGACCTGTCCGAAACAGGAGGTTAAAGGTGCTGATTCTCCAAGTAGGGAGATGGTTAGTAGAGCGGCTGGAATGGCGAACCCGAGCACAAGGAGAGGAGAAATGAGGTGCGTTTGAGAACCCTTTCCCGATCACACGGTGTACCATCTTCTGGGTTTCCCACGCATGTTTTCGATGTCGGAAGATGCCCTTGAACCTGGAGATTTGGGACCCACGGCATGGGTACCACTCAGTAGGACTTTAAAGGGTCTGCGTTTGCTCACCCAAGCTCACCAATCCTCTCAGCCCCAAGAGTGTCCAGCCTCATGTCTCATCCAGCTGTGGGTCTAGATATGGTCAATCCAGGTTGCATCAGAGCCCCTGAACGGATTTTGGAAGAATTTCTCTCTCTTTCACTGTCTTTGTTTTCTGGGGTTTTTTTTTTTAAGTAATCTATTTTTATAATGGGGTTTAGCTGCTTTTCACTGCTGTGTTTATGCCGCTTTACACCCTCTTGATGCACTTCCAGAGAGAGATCAATACCTAGGTTTTAAGACTCTTACTAGTCAGATATATTCTTGGGCGGTGAATAGGGGCTGTTGAGTCCAGTTCACTGAGCAGGGAGTAGGTCTTGTCTATTACATATTCGGCTTGTGGAACGGTATCTGAGCTAATTTCAAACCCTTGTTTTATGCATCACCCCACCTCACCTTTCCCGTTAAGCAGCCATAGTGTGTTTTCTAAATGTGTGACTCTGTTCTGTTTTGTAATTCCGTTCAAGTGTAGCGATTTTGACATTCCCTCTCTCAGTGATATCTTAGGATAAGTGTCTTTTTCTCTGTGACTTATTTCACTGAGAGTCATCGTACCTAAATCCACTCATCCTGCTGCTACTAGCCTTATGACATTGATTTCATGGCTGAGTGATATTCCATTGTGCCTAAGTACCACAACTTCTTTATCCATTTTTCGCTTTCCTGGGATATTGAAGGTGTACCGAAGTGGAGGTTCTTGGAAACAGAGCAGCCCTAAACTTTGGGGTGCCTGTGTCTTGTTGATTTTTAGGTTTCCCGATTTATACGCCCATGAGTGGAAGTGCCCTATGCTCTCTAAGCTGTGCTTATTACATGTTTCAGGACACACCGTACACTTCTCCAGAGTGGCTGTTGGCAATTTACAGCCCGCCCGTCAGCGTAGCAAGGCTCCCATGTCTCCATGGCCTGTCCTGCATTTCTGGTTTTTACACTTTTTTCAGCATGGCCCTTTTGACCGATGGCAAGCGAGACTTCTTTGTAGCGCTGATTTGCCTTTCCGGCTTGCCTGGTTGGCCAAAAAGGGCGTATGCGTTTTTTCCTGAATATATTCAGGAAAAAACGCATACGCCCTTTTTGGCCAAGGGCATCATTGTCAACGCTGTGCCGCTTTTCATGTGCTTTCAAGGCGAGTCGAGTCTGCCTCCTGAAACCTGTTTCCTGCAATTCTGCCTTGCTTTCAAATCCTCCTCGTTGCCTTCCCTCAATATATTTGTGGACGAGAGTTATCATTTATAACTCTGCAGGTTTGTGAGTTGCAGTGCCCCTGAGCTCCGTTTGTCAACTCGCTTTTTTGGGAGCTGGCCGCCAAAGCGCAGGATTGCTTCAGGCCGTATTCTGGTTCCGGGGGGCAGGCTGAGCCTGTGGCTCATTCTTCTTCCTGATGGGAAAACAGAGTGACCTGTGCCTGTCCCAACACCTAGAGCTAGTCTCTCATTGGTTCCCCCTCTTCCCGTTCATCCTCAGGCCAAATTGCGACCTGTCCGAAACAGGAGGTTAAAGGTGCTGATTCTCCAAGTAGGGAGATGGTTAGTAGAGCGGCTGGAATGGCGAACCCGAGCACAAGGAGAGGAGAAATGAGGTGCGTTTGAGAGCCCTTTCCCGATCACACGGTGTACCATCTTCTGGGTTTCCCACGCATGTTTTCGATGTCGGAAGATGCCCTTGAACCTGGAGATTTGGGACCCACGGCATGGGTACCACGCAGTAGGACTTTAAAGGGTCTGCGTTTGCTCACCCAAGCTCACCAATCCTCTCAGCCCCAAGAGTGTCCAGCCTCATGTCTCATCCAGCTGTGGGTCTAGATATGGTCAATCCAGGTTGCATCAGAGCCCCTGAACGGATTTTGGAAGAATTTCTCTCTCTTTCACTGTCTTTGTTTTCTGGGGTGTTTTTTTTTAAGTAATCTATTTTTATAATGGGGTTTAGCTGCTTTTCACTGCTGTGTTTATGCCGCTTTACACCCTCTTGATGCACTTCCAGAGAGAGATCAATACCTAGGTTTTAAGACTCTTACTAGTCAGATATATTCTTGGGCGGTGAATAGGGGCTGTTGAGTCCAGTTCACTGAGCAGGGAGTAGGTCTTGTCTATTACATATTCGGCTTGTGGAACGGTATCTGAGCTAATTTCAAACCCTTGTTTTATGCATCACCCCACCTCACCTTTCCCGTTAAGCAGCCATAGTGTGTTTTCTAAATGTGTGACTCTGTTCTGTTTTGTAATTCCGTTCAAGTGTAGCGATTTTGACATTCCCTCTCTCAGTGATATCTTAGGATAAGTGTCTTTTTCTCTGTGACTTATTTCACTGAGAGTCATCGTACCTAAATCCACTCATCCTGCTGCTACTAGCCTTATGACATTGATTTCATGGCTGAGTGATATTCCATTGTGCCTAAGTACCACAACTTCTTTATCCATTTTTCGCTTTCCTGGGATATTGAAGGTGTACCGAAGTGGAGGTTCTTGGAAACAGAGCAGCCCTAAACTTTGGGGTGCCTGTGTCTTGTTGATTTTTAGGTTTCCCGATTTATACGCCCATGAGTGGAAGTGCCCTATGCTCTCTAAGCTGTGCTTATTACATGTTTCAGGACACACCGTACACTTCTCCAGAGTGGCTGTTGGCAATTTACAGCCCGCCCGTCAGCGTAGCAAGGCTCCCATGTCTCCATGGCCTGTCCTGCATTTCTGGTTTTTACACTTTTTTCAGCATGGCCCTTTTGACCGATGGCAAGCGAGACTTCTTTGTAGCGCTGATTTGCCTTTCCGGCTTGCCTGGTTGGCCAAAAAGGGCGTATGCGTTTTTTCCTGAATATATTCAGGAAAAAACGCATACGCCCTTTTTGGCCAAGGGCATCATTGTCAACGCTGTGCCGCTTTTCATGTGCTTTCAAGGCGAGTCGAGTCTGCCTCCTGAAACCTGTTTCCTGCAATTCTGCCTTGCTTTCAAATCCTCCTCGTTGCCTTCCCTCAATATATTTGTGGACGAGAGTTATCATTTATAACTCTGCAGGTTTGTGAGTTGCAGTGCCCCTGAGCTCCGTTTGTCAACTCGCTTTTTTGGGAGCTGGCCGCCAAAGCGCAGGATTGCTTCAGGCCGTATTCTGGTTCCGGGGGGCAGGCTGAGCCTGTGGCTCATTCTTCTTCCTGATGGGAAAACAGAGTGACCTGTGCCTGTCCCAACACCTAGAGCTAGTCTCTCATTGGTTCCCCCTCTTCCCGTTCATCCTCAGGCCAAATTGCGACCTGTCCGAAACAGGAGGTTAAAGGTGCTGATTCTCCAAGTAGGGAGATGGTTAGTAGAGCGGCTGGAATGGCGAACCCGAGCACAAGGAGAGGAGAAATGAGGTGCGTTTGAGAACCCTTTCCCGATCACACGGTGTACCATCTTCTGGGTTTCCCACGCATGTTTTCGATGTCGGAAGATGCCCTTGAACCTGGAGATTTGGGACCCATGGCATGGGTACCACGCAGTATGACTTCAAAGGGTCCGCGTTTGCTCACCCAAGCTCACCAATCCTCTCAGCCCGAAGAGTGTCCAGCCTCATGTCTCATCCAGCTGTGGGTCTAGATGTGGTCAATCCAGGTTGCAGCAGAGCCCCTGAACGGATTTTCGAAGAATTTCTCTCTCTTTCACTGTCTTTGTTTTATGGGGTTTTTTTTAAGTAATCTATTTTTATAATGGGGTTTAGCTACTTTTTACTGCTGTGTTTATGCCGCTTTACACTCTCTTGATTCACTTCCAGAGAGATATGAATACATAGGTTTTAAGACTCTTACTAGTCAGATATATTCTTGGGCGGTGAATAGGGGCTGTTGAGTCCAGTTCACTGAGCAGGGAGTAGGTCTTCTCTATTACATATTTGGCTTGTGGAACGGTATCTGAGCTAATTTCAAACCCTTGTTTTATGCATCACCCCACCTCACCTTTCCCGTTAAGCAGCCATAGTGTGTTTTCTAAATGTGTGACTCTGTTCTGTTTTGTAATTCAGTTCAAGTGTAGCGATTTTGACATTCCCTCTATAAGTGATATGTTAGGATAAGTGTCCTTTTCTGTGTGACTTATTCCACTGAGAGTCATCGTACCTAAATCCATTCATCCTGCTGCTACTAGCCTTATGACATTGATTTCATGGCTGAGTGATATTCCATTGTGCCTAAGTACCACAACTTCTTTATCCATTTTTCTCTTTCCTGGGATATTGAAGGTGTACCGAAGTGGAGGTTCTTGGAAACAGAGCAGCCCTAAACTTTGGGGTGCCTGTGTCTTGTCGATTTTTAGGTTTCCCGATTTATACGCAAATGAGTGGAAGTGCCCTATGCTCTCTAAGCTGTGCTTATTACATGTTTCAGGACATACGTACACTTCTCCAGAGTGGCTGTTGGCAATTTACATCCCGCCCGTCAGCGTAGCAAGGCTCCCATGTCTCCATGGCCTGTCCTGCATTTCTGGTTTTTACACTTTTTTCAGCATGGCCTTTTTGACCGATAGGAAGCGAGACTCCTTTGTAGCGCTGATTTGCCTTTCCGGCTTGCTTGGTTGGCCAAAAAGGGCGTATGCGATTTTCCCTGAATATATTCAGGAAAAAACGCATACGCCCTTTTTGGCCAAGGGCATCATTGTCAACGCTGTGCCGCTTTTCATGTGCTTTCAAGGCGAGTCGAGTCTGCCTCCTGAAACCTGTTTCCTGCAATTCTGCCTTGCTTTCAAATCCTCTTCTTTGCTTTCCCTCAATATATTTGTGGACGAGGGTTATCATTTCTAACTCTGCAGGTTTGTGAGTTGCAGTGCCCCTGAGCTCCGTTTGTCAACTCGCTTTTTTGGGAGCTGGCCGCCAAAGCGCAGGATTGCTTCAGGCCATATTCTGGTTCCGGGGGGCAGGCTGAGCCTGTGGCTCATTCTTCTTCCTGATGGGAAAATAGAGTGACCTGTGCCTGTCCCAACACCTAGAGCTAGTCTCTCATTGGTTCCCCCTCTTCCCGTTCATCCTCAGGCCAAATTGCGACCTGTCCGAAACAGGAGGTTAAAGGTGCTGATTCTCCAAGTAGGGAGATGGTTAGTAGAGCGGCTGGAATGGCGAACCCGAGCACAAGGAGAGGAGAAATGAGGTGCGTTTGAGAGCCCTTTCCCGATCACACGGTGTACCATCTTCTGGGTTTCCCACGCATGTTTTCGATGTCGGAAGATGCCCTTGAACCTGGAGATTTGGGACCCACGGCATGGGTACCACGCAGTAGGACTTTAAAGGGTCTGCGTTTGCTCACCCAAGCTCACCAATCCTCTCAGCCCCAAGAGTGTCCAGCCTCATGTCTCATCCAGCTGTGGGTCTAGATATGGTCAATCCAGGTTGCATCAGAGCCCCTGAACGGATTTTGGAAGAATTTCTCTCTCTTTCACTGTCTTTGTTTTCTGGTGTGTTTTTTTTTAAGTAATCTATTTTTATAATGGGGTTTAGCTGCTTTTCACTGCTGTGTTTATGCCGCTTTACACCCTCTTGATGCACTTCCAGAGAGAGATCAATACCTAGGTTTTAAGACTCTTACTAGTCAGATATATTCTTGGGCGGTGAATAGGGGCTGTTGAGTCCAGTTCACTGAGCAGGGAGTAGGTCTTGTCTATTACATATTCGGCTTGTGGAACGGTATCTGAGCTAATTTCAAACCCTTGTTTTATGCATCACCCCACCTCACCTTTCCCGTTAAGCAGCCATAGTGTGTTTTCTAAATGTGTGACTCTGTTCTGTTTTGTAATTCCGTTCAAGTGTAGCGATTTTGACATTCCCTCTCTCAGTGATATCTTAGGATAAGTGTCTTTTTCTCTGTGACTTATTTCACTGAGAGTCATCGTACCTAAATCCACTCATCCTGCTGCTACTAGCCTTATGACATTGATTTCATGGCTGAGTGATATTCCATTGTGCCTAAGTACCACAACTTCTTTATCCATTTTTCGCACTCCTGGGATATTGAAGGTGTACCGAAGTGGAGGTTCTTGGAAACAGAGCAGCCCTAAACTTTGGGGTGCCTGTGTCTTGTTGATTTTTAGGTTTCCCGATTTATACGCCCATGAGTGGAAGTGCCCTATGCTCTCTAAGCTGTGCTTATTACATGTTTCAGGACACACCGTACACTTCTCCAGAGTGGCTGTTGGCAATTTACAGCCCGCCCGTCAGCGTAGCAAGGCTCCCATGTCTCCATGGCCTGTCCTGCATTTCTGGTTTTTACACTTTTTTCAGCATGGCCCTTTTGACCGATGGCAAGCGAGACTTCTTTGTAGCGCTGATTTGCCTTTCCGGCTTGCCTGGTTGGCCAAAAAGGGCGTATGCGTTTTTTCCTGAATATATTCAGGAAAAAACGCATACGCCCTTTTTGGCCAAGGGCATCATTGTCAACGCTGTGCCGCTTTTCATGTGCTTTCAAGGCGAGTCGAGTCTGCCTCCTGAAACCTGTTTCCTGCAATTCTGCCTTGCTTTCAAATCCTCCTCGTTGCCTTCCCTCAATATATTTGTGGACGAGAGTTATCATTTATAACTCTGCAGGTTTGTGAGTTGCAGTGCCCCTGAGCTCCGTTTGTCAACTCGCTTTTTTGGGAGCTGGCCGCCAAAGCGCAGGATTGCTTCAGGCCGTATTCTGGTTCCGGGGGGCAGGCTGAGCCTGTGGCTCATTCTTCTTCCTGATGGGAAAACAGAGTGACCTGTGCCTGTCCCAACACCTAGAGCTAGTCTCTCATTGGTTCCCCCTCTTCCCGTTCATCCTCAGGCCAAATTGCGACCTGTCCGAAACAGGAGGTTAAAGGTGCTGATTCTCCAAGTAGGGAGATGGTTAGTAGAGCGGCTGGAATGGCGAACCCGAGCACAAGGAGAGGAGAAATGAGGTGCGTTTGAGAGCCCTTTCCCGATCACACGGTGTACCATCTTCTGGGTTTCCCACACATGTTTTCGATGTCGGAAGATGCCCTTGAACCTGGAGATTTGGGACCCACGGCATGGGTACCACGCAGTAGGACTTTAAAGGGTCTGCGTTTGCTCACCCAAGCTCACCAATCCTCTCAGCCCCAAGAGTGTCCAGCCTCATGTCTCATCCAGCTGTGGGTCTAGATATGGTCAATCCAGGTTGCATCAGAGCCCCTGAACGGATTTTGGAAGAATTTCTCTCTCTTTCACTGTCTTTGTTTTCTGGGGTTTTTTTTTTTAAGTAATCTATTTTTATAATGGGGTTTAGCTGCTTTTCACTGCTGTGTTTATGCCGCTTTACACCCTCTTGATGCACTTCCAGAGAGAGATCAATACCTAGGTTTTAAGACTCTTACTAGTCAGATATATTCTTGGGCGGTGAATAGGGGCTGTTGAGTCCAGTTCACTGAGCAGGGAGTAGGTCTTGTCTATTACATATTCGGCTTGTGGAACGGTATCTGAGCTAATTTCAAACCCTTGTTTTATGCATCACCCCACCTCACCTTTCCCGTTAAGCAGCCATAGTGTGTTTTCTAAATGTGTGACTCTGTTCTGTTTTGTAATTCCGTTCAAGTGTAGCGATTTTGACATTCCCTCTCTCAGTGATATCTTAGGATAAGTGTCTTTTTCTCTGTGACTTATTTCACTGAGAGTCATCGTACCTAAATCCACTCATCCTGCTGCTACTAGCCTTATGACATTGATTTCATGGCTGAGTGATATTCCATTGTGCCTAAGTACCACAACTTCTTTATCCATTTTTCGCTTTCCTGGGATATTGAAGGTGTACCGAAGTGGAGGTTCTTGGAAACAGAGCAGCCCTAAACTTTGGGGTGCCTGTGTCTTGTTGATTTTTAGGTTTCCCGATTTATACGCCCATGAGTGGAAGTGCCCTATGCTCTCTAAGCTGTGCTTATTACATGTTTCAGGACACACCGTACACTTCTCCAGAGTGGCTGTTGGCAATTTACAGCCCGCCCGTCAGCGTAGCAAGGCTCCCATGTCTCCATGGCCTGTCCTGCATTTCTGGTTTTTACACTTTTTTCAGCATGGCCCTTTTGACCGATGGCAAGCGAGACTTCTTTGTAGCGCTGATTTGCCTTTCCGGCTTGCCTGGTTGGCCAAAAAGGGCGTATGCGTTTTTTCCTGAATATATTCAGGAAAAAACGCATACGCCCTTTTTGGCCAAGGGCATCATTGTCAACGCTGTGCCGCTTTTCATGTGCTTTCAAGGCGAGTCGAGTCTGCCTCCTGAAACCTGTTTCCTGCAATTCTGCCTTGCTTTCAAATCCTCCTCGTTGCCTTCCCTCAATATATTTGTGGACGAGAGTTATCATTTATAACTCTGCAGGTTTGTGAGTTGCAGTGCCCCTGAGCTCCGTTTGTCAACTCGCTTTTTTGGGAGCTGGCCGCCAAAGCGCAGGATTGCTTCAGGCCGTATTCTGGTTCCGGGGGGCAGGCTGAGCCTGTGGCTCATTCTTCTTCCTGATGGGAAAACAGAGTGACCTGTGCCTGTCCCAACACCTAGAGCTAGTCTCTCATTGGTTCCCCCTCTTCCCGTTCATCCTCAGGCCAAATTGCGACCTGTCCGAAACAGGAGGTTAAAGGTGCTGATTCTCCAAGTAGGGAGATGGTTAGTAGAGCGGCTGGAATGGCGAACCCGAGCACAAGGAGAGGAGAAATGAGGTGCGTTTGAGAGCCCTTTCCCGATCACACGGTGTACCATCTTCTGGGTTTCCCACGCATGTTTTCGATGTCGGAAGATGCCCTTGAACCTGGAGATTTGGGACCCACGGCATGGGTACCACGCAGTAGGACTTTAAAGGGTCTGCGTTTGCTCACCCAAGCTCACCAATCCTCTCAGCCCCAAGAGTGTCCAGCCTCATGTCTCATCCAGCTGTGGGTCTAGATATGGTCAATCCAGGTTGCATCAGAGCCCCTGAACGGATTTTGGAAGAATTTCTCTCTCTTTCACTGTCTTTGTTTTCTGGGGTTTTTTTTTTTAAGTAATCTATTTTTATAATGGGGTTTAGCTGCTTTTCACTGCTGTGTTTATGCCGCTTTACACCCTCTTGATGCACTTCCAGAGAGAGATCAATACCTAGGTTTTAAGACTCTTACTAGTCAGATATATTCTTGGGCGGTGAATAGGGGCTGTTGAGTCCAGTTCACTGAGCAGGGAGTAGGTCTTGTCTATTACATATTCGGCTTGTGGAACGGTATCTGAGCTAATTTCAAACCCTTGTTTTATGCATCACCCCACCTCACCTTTCCCGTTAAGCAGCCATAGTGTGTTTTCTAAATGTGTGACTCTGTTCTGTTTTGTAATTCCGTTCAAGTGTAGCGATTTTGACATTCCCTCTATAAGTGATATCTTAGGATAAGTGTCTTTTTCTCTGTGACTTATTTCACTGAGAGTCATCGTACCTAAATCCACTCATCCTGCTGCTACTAGCCTTATGACATTGATTTCATGGCTGAGTGATATTCCATTGTGCCTAAGTACCACAACTTCTTTATCCATTTTTCGCTTTCCTGGGATATTGAAGGTGTACCGAAGTGGAGGTTCTTGGAAACAGAGCAGCCCTAAACTTTGGGGTGCCTGTGTCTTGTTGATTTTTAGGTTTCCCGATTTATACGCCCATGAGTGGAAGTGCCCTATGCTCTCTAAGCTGTGCTTATTACATGTTTCAGGACACACCGTACACTTCTCCAGAGTGGCTGTTGGCAATTTACAGCCCGCCCGTCAGCGTAGCAAGGCTCCCATGTCTCCATGGCCTGTCCTGCATTTCTGGTTTTTACACTTTTTTCAGCATGGCCCTTTTGACCGATGGCAAGCGAGACTTCTTTGTAGCGCTGATTTGCCTTTCCGGCTTGCCTGGTTGGCCAAAAAGGGCGTATGCGTTTTTTCCTGAATATATTCAGGAAAAAACGCATACGCCCTTTTTGGCCAAGGGCATCATTGTCAACGCTGTGCCGCTTTTCATGTGCTTTCAAGGCGAGTCGAGTCTGCCTCCTGAAACCTGTTTCCTGCAATTCTGCCTTGCTTTCAAATCCTCCTCGTTGCCTTCCCTCAATATATTTGTGGACGAGAGTTATCATTTATAACTCTGCAGGTTTGTGAGTTGCAGTGCCCCTGAGCTCCGTTTGTCAACTCGCTTTTTTGGGAGCTGGCCGCCAAAGCGCAGGATTGCTTCAGGCCGTATTCTGGTTCCGGGGGGCAGGCTGAGCCTGTGGCTCATTCTTCTTCCTGATGGGAAAACAGAGTGACCTGTGCCTGTCCCAACACCTAGAGCTAGTCTCTCATTGGTTCCCCCTCTTCCCGTTCATCCTCAGGCCAAATTGCGACCTGTCCGAAACAGGAGGTTAAAGGTGCTGATTCTCCAAGTAGGGAGATGGTTAGTAGAGCGGCTGGAATGGCGAACCCGAGCACAAGGAGAGGAGAAATGAGGTGCGTTTGAGAACCCTTTCCCGATCACACGGTGTACCATCTTCTGGGTTTCCCACGCATGTTTTCGATGTCGGAAGATGCCCTTGAACCTGGAGATTTGGGACCCACGGCATGGGTACCACGCAGTAGGACTTTAAAGGGTCTGCGTTTGCTCACCCAAGCTCACCAATCCTCTCAGCCCCAAGAGTGTCCAGCCTCATGTCTCATCCAGCTGTGGGTCTAGATATGGTCAATCCAGGTTGCATCAGAGCCCCTGAACGGATTTTGGAAGAATTTCTCTCTCTTTCACTGTCTTTGTTTTATGGGGTTTTTTTTTTAAGTAATCTATTTTTATAATGGGGTTTAGCTGCTTTTCACTGCTGTGTTTATGCCGCTTTACACCCTCTTGATGCACTTCCAGAGAGAGATCAATACCTAGGTTTTAAGACTCTTACTAGTCAGATATATTCTTGGGCGGTGAATAGGGGCTGTTGAGTCCAGTTCACTGAGCAGGGAGTAGGTCTTGTCTATTACATATTCGGCTTGTGGAACGGTATCTGAGCTAATTTCAAACCCTTGTTTTATGCATCACCCCACCTCACCTTTCCCGTTAAGCAGCCATAGTGTGTTTTCTAAATGTGTGACTCTGTTCTGTTTTGTAATTCCGTTCAAGTGTAGCGATTTTGACATTCCCTCTATAAGTGATATCTTAGGATAAGTGTCTTTTTCTCTGTGACTTATTTCACTGAGAGTCATCGTACCTAAATCCACTCATCCTGCTGCTACTAGCCTTATGACATTGATTTCATGGCTGAGTGATATTCCATTGTGCCTAAGTACCACAACTTCTTTATCCATTTTTCGCACTCCTGGGATATTGAAGGTGTACCGAAGTGGAGGTTCTTGGAAACAGAGCAGCCCTAAACTTTGGGGTGCCTGTGTCTTGTTGATTTTTAGGTTTCCCGATTTATACGCCCATGAGTGGAAGTGCCCTATGCTCTCTAAGCTGTGCTTATTACATGTTTCAGGACACACCGTACACTTCTCCAGAGTGGCTGTTGGCAATTTACAGCCCGCCCGTCAGCGTAGCAAGGCTCCCATGTCTCCATGGCCTGTCCTGCATTTCTGGTTTTTACACTTTTTTCAGCATGGCCCTTTTGACCGATGGCAAGCGAGACTTCTTTGTAGCGCTGATTTGCCTTTCCGGCTTGCCTGGTTGGCCAAAAAGGGCGTATGCGTTTTTTCCTGAATATATTCAGGAAAAAACGCATACGCCCTTTTTGGCCAAGGGCATCATTGTCAACGCTGTGCCGCTTTTCATGTGCTTTCAAGGCGAGTCGAGTCTGCCTCCTGAAACCTGTTTCCTGCAATTCTGCCTTGCTTTCAAATCCTCCTCGTTGCCTTCCCTCAATATATTTGTGGACGAGAGTTATCATTTATAACTCTGCAGGTTTGTGAGTTGCAGTGCCCCTGAGCTCCGTTTGTCAACTCGCTTTTTTGGGAGCTGGCCGCCAAAGCGCAGGATTGCTTCAGGCCGTATTCTGGTTCCGGGGGGCAGGCTGAGCCTGTGGCTCATTCTTCTTCCTGATGGGAAAACAGAGTGACCTGTGCCTGTCCCAACACCTAGAGCTAGTCTCTCATTGGTTCCCCCTCTTCCCGTTCATCCTCAGGCCAAATTGCGACCTGTCCGAAACAGGAGGTTAAAGGTGCTGATTCTCCAAGTAGGGAGATGGTTAGTAGAGCGGCTGGAATGGCGAACCCGAGCACAAGGAGAGGAGAAATGAGGTGCGTTTGAGAGCCCTTTCCCGATCACACGGTGTACCATCTTCTGGGTTTCCCACGCATGTTTTCGATGTCGGAAGATGCCCTTGAACCTGGAGATTTGGGACCCACGGCATGGGTACCACGCAGTAGGACTTTAAAGGGTCTGCGTTTGCTCACCCAAGCTCACCAATCCTCTCAGCCCCAAGAGTGTCCAGCCTCATGTCTCATCCAGCTGTGGGTCTAGATATGGTCAATCCAGGTTGCATCAGAGCCCCTGAACGGATTTTGGAAGAATTTCTCTCTCTTTCACTGTCTTTGTTTTCTGGGGTTTTTTTTTTTAAGTAATCTATTTTTATAATGGGGTTTAGCTGCTTTTCACTGCTGTGTTTATGCCGCTTTACACCCTCTTGATGCACTTCCAGAGAGAGATCAATACCTAGGTTTTAAGACTCTTACTAGTCAGATATATTCTTGGGCGGTGAATAGGGGCTGTTGAGTCCAGTTCACTGAGCAGGGAGTAGGTCTTGTCTATTACATATTCGGCTTGTGGAACGGTATCTGAGCTAATTTCAAACCCTTGTTTTATGCATCACCCCACCTCACCTTTCCCGTTAAGCAGCCATAGTGTGTTTTCTAAATGTGTGACTCTGTTCTGTTTTGTAATTCCGTTCAAGTGTAGCGATTTTGACATTCCCTCTCTCAGTGATATCTTAGGATAAGTGTCTTTTTCTCTGTGACTTATTTCACTGAGAGTCATCGTACCTAAATCCACTCATCCTGCTGCTACTAGCCTTATGACATTGATTTCATGGCTGAGTGATATTCCATTGTGCCTAAGTACCACAACTTCTTTATCCATTTTTCGCTTTCCTGGGATATTGAAGGTGTACCGAAGTGGAGGTTCTTGGAAACAGAGCAGCCCTAAACTTTGGGGTGCCTGTGTCTTGTTGATTTTTAGGTTTCCCGATTTATACGCCCATGAGTGGAAGTGCCCTATGCTCTCTAAGCTGTGCTTATTACATGTTTCAGGACACACCGTACACTTCTCCAGAGTGGCTGTTGGCAATTTACAGCCCGCCCGTCAGCGTAGCAAGGCTCCCATGTCTCCATGGCCTGTCCTGCATTTCTGGTTTTTACACTTTTTTCAGCATGGCCCTTTTGACCGATGGCAAGCGAGACTTCTTTGTAGCGCTGATTTGCCTTTCCGGCTTGCCTGGTTGGCCAAAAAGGGCGTATGCGTTTTTTCCTGAATATATTCAGGAAAAAACGCATACGCCCTTTTTGGCCAAGGGCATCATTGTCAACGCTGTGCCGCTTTTCATGTGCTTTCAAGGCGAGTCGAGTCTGCCTCCTGAAACCTGTTTCCTGCAATTCTGCCTTGCTTTCAAATCCTCCTCGTTGCCTTCCCTCAATATATTTGTGGACGAGAGTTATCATTTATAACTCTGCAGGTTTGTGAGTTGCAGTGCCCCTGAGCTCCGTTTGTCAACTCGCTTTTTTGGGAGCTGGCCGCCAAAGCGCAGGATTGCTTCAGGCCGTATTCTGGTTCCGGGGGGCAGGCTGAGCCTGTGGCTCATTCTTCTTCCTGATGGGAAAACAGAGTGACCTGTGCCTGTCCCAACACCTAGAGCTAGTCTCTCATTGGTTCCCCCTCTTCCCGTTCATCCTCAGGCCAAATTGCGACCTGTCCGAAACAGGAGGTTAAAGGTGCTGATTCTCCAAGTAGGGAGATGGTTAGTAGAGCGGCTGGAATGGCGAACCCGAGCACAAGGAGAGGAGAAATGAGGTGCGTTTGAGAACCCTTTCCCGATCACACGGTGTACCATCTTCTGGGTTTCCCACGCATGTTTTCGATGTCGGAAGATGCCCTTGAACCTGGAGATTTGGGACCCACGGCATGGGTACCACGCAGTAGGACTTTAAAGGGTCTGCGTTTGCTCACCCAAGCTCACCAATCCTCTCAGCCCCAAGAGTGTCCAGCCTCATGTCTCATCCAGCTGTGGGTCTAGATATGGTCAATCCAGGTTGCATCAGAGCCCCTGAACGGATTTTGGAAGAATTTCTCTCTCTTTCACTGTCTTTGTTTTCTGGTGTGTTTTTTTTTAAGTAATCTATTTTTATAATGGGGTTTAGCTGCTTTTCACTGCTGTGTTTATGCCGCTTTACACCCTCTTGATGCACTTCCAGAGAGAGATCAATACCTAGGTTTTAAGACTCTTACTAGTCAGATATATTCTTGGGCGGTGAATAGGGGCTGTTGAGTCCAGTTCACTGAGCAGGGAGTAGGTCTTGTCTATTACATATTCGGCTTGTGGAACGGTATCTGAGCTAATTTCAAACCCTTGTTTTATGCATCACCCCACCTCACCTTTCCCGTTAAGCAGCCATAGTGTGTTTTCTAAATGTGTGACTCTGTTCTGTTTTGTAATTCCGTTCAAGTGTAGCGATTTTGACATTCCCTCTCTCAGTGATATCTTAGGATAAGTGTCTTTTTCTCTGTGACTTATTTCACTGAGAGTCATCGTACCTAAATCCACTCATCCTGCTGCTACTAGCCTTATGACATTGATTTCATGGCTGAGTGATATTCCATTGTGCCTAAGTACCACAACTTCTTTATCCATTTTTCGCTTTCCTGGGATATTGAAGGTGTACCGAAGTGGAGGTTCTTGGAAACAGAGCAGCCCTAAACTTTGGGGTGCCTGTGTCTTGTTGATTTTTAGGTTTCCCGATTTATACGCCCATGAGTGGAAGTGCCCTATGCTCTCTAAGCTGTGCTTATTACATGTTTCAGGACACACCGTACACTTCTCCAGAGTGGCTGTTGGCAATTTACAGCCCGCCCGTCAGCGTAGCAAGGCTCCCATGTCTCCATGGCCTGTCCTGCATTTCTGGTTTTTACACTTTTTTCAGCATGGCCCTTTTGACCGATGGCAAGCGAGACTTCTTTGTAGCGCTGATTTGCCTTTCCGGCTTGCCTGGTTGGCCAAAAAGGGCGTATGCGTTTTTTCCTGAATATATTCAGGAAAAAACGCATACGCCCTTTTTGGCCAAGGGCATCATTGTCAACGCTGTGCCGCTTTTCATGTGCTTTCAAGGCGAGTCGAGTCTGCCTCCTGAAACCTGTTTCCTGCAATTCTGCCTTGCTTTCAAATCCTCCTCGTTGCCTTCCCTCAATATATTTGTGGACGAGAGTTATCATTTATAACTCTGCAGGTTTGTGAGTTGCAGTGCCCCTGAGCTCCGTTTGTCAACTCGCTTTTTTGGGAGCTGGCCGCCAAAGCGCAGGATTGCTTCAGGCCGTATTCTGGTTCCGGGGGGCAGGCTGAGCCTGTGGCTCATTCTTCTTCCTGATGGGAAAACAGAGTGACCTGTGCCTGTCCCAACACCTAGAGCTAGTCTCTCATTGGTTCCCCCTCTTCCCGTTCATCCTCAGGCCAAATTGCGACCTGTCCGAAACAGGAGGTTAAAGGTGCTGATTCTCCAAGTAGGGAGATGGTTAGTAGAGCGGCTGGAATGGCGAACCCGAGCACAAGGAGAGGAGAAATGAGGTGCGTTTGAGAGCCCTTTCCCGATCACACGGTGTACCATCTTCTGGGTTTCCCACGCATGTTTTCGATGTCGGAAGATGCCCTTGAACCTGGAGATTTGGGACCCACGGCATGGGTACCACGCAGTAGGACTTTAAAGGGTCTGCGTTTGCTCACCCAAGCTCACCAATCCTCTCAGCCCCAAGAGTGTCCAGCCTCATGTCTCATCCAGCTGTGGGTCTAGATATGGTCAATCCAGGTTGCATCAGAGCCCCTGAACGGATTTTGGAAGAATTTCTCTCTCTTTCACTGTCTTTGTTTTCTGGGGTTTTTTTTTTTAAGTAATCTATTTTTATAATGGGGTTTAGCTGCTTTTCACTGCTGTGTTTATGCCGCTTTACACCCTCTTGATGCACTTCCAGAGAGAGATCAATACCTAGGTTTTAAGACTCTTACTAGTCAGATATATTCTTGGGCGGTGAATAGGGGCTGTTGAGTCCAGTTCACTGAGCAGGGAGTAGGTCTTGTCTATTACATATTCGGCTTGTGGAACGGTATCTGAGCTAATTTCAAACCCTTGTTTTATGCATCACCCCACCTCACCTTTCCCGTTAAGCAGCCATAGTGTGTTTTCTAAATGTGTGACTCTGTTCTGTTTTGTAATTCCGTTCAAGTGTAGCGATTTTGACATTCCCTCTATAAGTGATATCTTAGGATAAGTGTCTTTTTCTCTGTGACTTATTTCACTGAGAGTCATCGTACCTAAATCCACTCATCCTGCTGCTACTAGCCTTATGACATTGATTTCATGGCTGAGTGATATTCCATTGTGCCTAAGTACCACAACTTCTTTATCCATTTTTCGCTTTCCTGGGATATTGAAGGTGTACCGAAGTGGAGGTTCTTGGAAACAGAGCAGCCCTAAACTTTGGGGTGCCTGTGTCTTGTTGATTTTTAGGTTTCCCGATTTATACGCCCATGAGTGGAAGTGCCCTATGCTCTCTAAGCTGTGCTTATTACATGTTTCAGGACACACCGTACACTTCTCCAGAGTGGCTGTTGGCAATTTACAGCCCGCCCGTCAGCGTAGCAAGGCTCCCATGTCTCCATGGCCTGTCCTGCATTTCTGGTTTTTACACTTTTTTCAGCATGGCCCTTTTGACCGATGGCAAGCGAGACTTCTTTGTAGCGCTGATTTGCCTTTCCGGCTTGCCTGGTTGGCCAAAATGGGCGTATGCGTTTTTTCCTGAATATATTCAGGAAAAAACGCATACGCCCTTTTTGGCCAAGGGCATCATTGTCAACGCTGTGCCGCTTTTCATGTGCTTTCAAGGCGAGTCGAGTCTGCCTCCTGAAACCTGTTTCCTGCAATTCTGCCTTGCTTTCAAATCCTCCTCGTTGCCTTCCCTCAATATATTTGTGGACGAGAGTTATCATTTATAACTCTGCAGGTTTGTGAGTTGCAGTGCCCCTGAGCTCCGTTTGTCAACTCGCTTTTTTGGGAGCTGGCCGCCAAAGCGCAGGATTGCTTCAGGCCGTATTCTGGTTCCGGGGGGCAGGCTGAGCCTGTGGCTCATTCTTCTTCCTGATGGGAAAACAGAGTGACCTGTGCCTGTCCCAACACCTAGAGCTAGTCTCTCATTGGTTCCCCCTCTTCCCGTTCATCCTCAGGCCAAATTGCGACCTGTCCGAAACAGGAGGTTAAAGGTGCTGATTCTCCAAGTAGGGAGATGGTTAGTAGAGCGGCTGGAATGGCGAACCCGAGCACAAGGAGAGGAGAAATGAGGTGCGTTTGAGAGCCCTTTCCCGATCACACGGTGTACCATCTTCTGGGTTTCCCACGCATGTTTTCGATGTCGGAAGATGCCCTTGAACCTGGAGATTTGGGACCCACGGCATGGGTACCACGCAGTAGGACTTTAAAGGGTCTGCGTTTGCTCACCCAAGCTCACCAATCCTCTCAGCCCCAAGAGTGTCCAGCCTCATGTCTCATCCAGCTGTGGGTCTAGATATGGTCAATCCAGGTTGCATCAGAGCCCCTGAACGGATTTTGGAAGAATTTCTCTCTCTTTCACTGTCTTTGTTTTCTGGGGTGTTTTTTTTTAAGTAATCTATTTTTATAATGGGGTTTAGCTGCTTTTCACTGCTGTGTTTATGCCGCTTTACACCCTCTTGATGCACTTCCAGAGAGAGATCAATACCTAGGTTTTAAGACTCTTACTAGTCAGATATATTCTTGGGCGGTGAATAGGGGCTGTTGAGTCCAGTTCACTGAGCAGGGAGTAGGTCTTGTCTATTACATATTCGGCTTGTGGAACGGTATCTGAGCTAATTTCAAACCCTTGTTTTATGCATCACCCCACCTCACCTTTCCCGTTAAGCAGCCATAGTGTGTTTTCTAAATGTGTGACTCTGTTCTGTTTTGTAATTCAGTTCAAGTGTAGCGATTTTGACATTCCCTCTCTCAGTGATATCTTAGGATAAGTGTCTTTTTCTCTGTGACTTATTTCACTGAGAGTCATCGTACCTAAATCCACTCATCCTGCTGCTACTAGCCTTATGACATTGATTTCATGGCTGAGTGATATTCCATTGTGCCTAAGTACCACAACTTCTTTATCCATTTTTCGCTTTCCTGGGATATTGAAGGTGTACCGAAGTGGAGGTTCTTGGAAACAGAGCAGCCCTAAACTTTGGGGTGCCTGTGTCTTGTTGATTTTTAGGTTTCCCGATTTATACGCCCATGAGTGGAAGTGCCCTATGCTCTCTAAGCTGTGCTTATTACATGTTTCAGGACACACCGTACACTTCTCCAGAGTGGCTGTTGGCAATTTACAGCCCGCCCGTCAGCGTAGCAAGGCTCCCATGTCTCCATGGCCTGTCCTGCATTTCTGGTTTTTACACTTTTTTCAGCATGGCCCTTTTGACCGATGGCAAGCGAGACTTCTTTGTAGCGCTGATTTGCCTTTCCGGCTTGCCTGGTTGGCCAAAAAGGGCGTATGCGTTTTTTCCTGAATATATTCAGGAAAAAACGCATACGCCCTTTTTGGCCAAGGGCATCATTGTCAACGCTGTGCCGCTTTTCATGTGCTTTCAAGGCGAGTCGAGTCTGCCTCCTGAAACCTGTTTCCTGCAATTCTGCCTTGCTTTCAAATCCTCCTCGTTGCCTTCCCTCAATATATTTGTGGACGAGAGTTATCATTTATAACTCTGCAGGTTTGTGAGTTGCAGTGCCCCTGAGCTCCGTTTGTCAACTCGCTTTTTTGGGAGCTGGCCGCCAAAGCGCAGGATTGCTTCAGGCCGTATTCTGGTTCCGGGGGGCAGGCTGAGCCTGTGGCTCATTCTTCTTCCTGATGGGAAAACAGAGTGACCTGTGCCTGTCCCAACACCTAGAGCTAGTCTCTCATTGGTTCCCCCTCTTCCCGTTCATCCTCAGGCCAAATTGCGACCTGTCCGAAACAGGAGGTTAAAGGTGCTGATTCTCCAAGTAGGGAGATGGTTAGTAGAGCGGCTGGAATGGCGAACCCGAGCACAAGGAGAGGAGAAATGAGGTGCGTTTGAGAGCCCTTTCCTGATCACACGGTGTACCATCTTCTGGGTTTCCCACGCATGTTTTCGATGTCGGAAGATGCCCTTGAACCTGGAGATTTGGGACCCACGGCATGGGTACCA
Source organism: Eubalaena glacialis (assembly GCF_028564815.1). NCBI lineage: Eukaryota > Metazoa > Chordata > Mammalia > Artiodactyla > Balaenidae > Eubalaena > Eubalaena glacialis. The sequence continues at coordinate 117,115,724 of NC_083722.1, forward strand.
CGCAGTAGGACTTTAAAGGGTCTGCGTTTGCTCACCCAAGCTCACCAATCCTCTCAGCCCCAAGAGTGTCCAGCCTCATGTCTCATCCAGCTGTGGGTCTAGATATGGTCAATCCAGGTTGCATCAGAGCCCCTGAACGGATTTTGGAAGAATTTCTCTCTCTTTCACTGTCTTTGTTTTCTGGGGTTTTTTTTTTTAAGTAATCTATTTTTATAATGGGGTTTAGCTGCTTTTCACTGCTGTGTTTATGCCGCTTTACACCCTCTTGATGCACTTCCAGAGAGAGATCAATACCTAGGTTTTAAGACTCTTACTAGTCAGATATATTCTTGGGCGGTGAATAGGGGCTGTTGAGTCCAGTTCACTGAGCAGGGAGTAGGTCTTGTCTATTACATATTCGGCTTGTGGAACGGTATCTGAGCTAATTTCAAACCCTTGTTTTATGCATCACCCCACCTCACCTTTCCCGTTAAGCAGCCATAGTGTGTTTTCTAAATGTGTGACTCTGTTCTGTTTTGTAATTCCGTTCAAGTGTAGCGATTTTGACATTCCCTCTCTCAGTGATATCTTAGGATAAGTGTCTTTTTCTCTGTGACTTATTTCACTGAGAGTCATCGTACCTAAATCCACTCATCCTGCTGCTACTAGCCTTATGACATTGATTTCATGGCTGAGTGATATTCCATTGTGCCTAAGTACCACAACTTCTTTATCCATTTTTCGCTTTCCTGGGATATTGAAGGTGTACCGAAGTGGAGGTTCTTGGAAACAGAGCAGCCCTAAACTTTGGGGTGCCTGTGTCTTGTTGATTTTTAGGTTTCCCGATTTATACGCCCATGAGTGGAAGTGCCCTATGCTCTCTAAGCTGTGCTTATTACATGTTTCAGGACACACCGTACACTTCTCCAGAGTGGCTGTTGGCAATTTACAGCCCGCCCGTCAGCGTAGCAAGGCTCCCATGTCTCCATGGCCTGTCCTGCATTTCTGGTTTTTACACTTTTTTCAGCATGGCCCTTTTGACCGATGGCAAGCGAGACTTCTTTGTAGCGCTGATTTGCCTTTCCGGCTTGCCTGGTTGGCCAAAAAGGGCGTATGCGTTTTTTCCTGAATATATTCAGGAAAAAACGCATACGCCCTTTTTGGCCAAGGGCATCATTGTCAACGCTGTGCCGCTTTTCATGTGCTTTCAAGGCGAGTCGAGTCTGCCTCCTGAAACCTGTTTCCTGCAATTCTGCCTTGCTTTCAAATCCTCCTCGTTGCCTTCCCTCAATATATTTGTGGACGAGAGTTATCATTTATAACTCTGCAGGTTTGTGAGTTGCAGTGCCCCTGAGCTCCGTTTGTCAACTCGCTTTTTTGGGAGCTGGCCGCCAAAGCGCAGGATTGCTTCAGGCCGTATTCTGGTTCCGGGGGGCAGGCTGAGCCTGTGGCTCATTCTTCTTCCTGATGGGAAAACAGAGTGACCTGTGCCTGTCCCAACACCTAGAGCTAGTCTCTCATTGGTTCCCCCTCTTCCCGTTCATCCTCAGGCCAAATTGCGACCTGTCCGAAACAGGAGGTTAAAGGTGCTGATTCTCCAAGTAGGGAGATGGTTAGTAGAGCGGCTGGAATGGCGAACCCGAGCACAAGGAGAGGAGAAATGAGGTGCGTTTGAGAACCCTTTCCCGATCACACGGTGTACCATCTTCTGGGTTTCCCACGCATGTTTTCGATGTCGGAAGATGCCCTTGAACCTGGAGATTTGGGACCCACGGCATGGGTACCACGCAGTAGGACTTTAAAGGGTCTGCGTTTGCTCACCCAAGCTCACCAATCCTCTCAGCCCCAAGAGTGTCCAGCCTCATGTCTCATCCAGCTGTGGGTCTAGATATGGTCAATCCAGGTTGCATCAGAGCCCCTGAACGGATTTTGGAAGAATTTCTCTCTCTTTCACTGTCTTTGTTTTATGGGGTTTTTTTTTTAAGTAATCTATTTTTATAATGGGGTTTAGCTGCTTTTCACTGCTGTGTTTATGCCGCTTTACACCCTCTTGATGCACTTCCAGAGAGAGATCAATACCTAGGTTTTAAGACTCTTACTAGTCAGATATATTCTTGGGCGGTGAATAGGGGCTGTTGAGTCCAGTTCACTGAGCAGGGAGTAGGTCTTGTCTATTACATATTCGGCTTGTGGAACGGTATCTGAGCTAATTTCAAACCCTTGTTTTATGCATCACCCCACCTCACCTTTCCCGTTAAGCAGCCATAGTGTGTTTTCTAAATGTGTGACTCTGTTCTGTTTTGTAATTCCGTTCAAGTGTAGCGATTTTGACATTCCCTCTATAAGTGATATCTTAGGATAAGTGTCTTTTTCTCTGTGACTTATTTCACTGAGAGTCATCGTACCTAAATCCACTCATCCTGCTGCTACTAGCCTTATGACATTGATTTCATGGCTGAGTGATATTCCATTGTGCCTAAGTACCACAACTTCTTTATCCATTTTTCGCACTCCTGGGATATTGAAGGTGTACCGAAGTGGAGGTTCTTGGAAACAGAGCAGCCCTAAACTTTGGGGTGCCTGTGTCTTGTTGATTTTTAGGTTTCCCGATTTATACGCCCATGAGTGGAAGTGCCCTATGCTCTCTAAGCTGTGCTTATTACATGTTTCAGGACACACCGTACACTTCTCCAGAGTGGCTGTTGGCAATTTACAGCCCGCCCGTCAGCGTAGCAAGGCTCCCATGTCTCCATGGCCTGTCCTGCATTTCTGGTTTTTACACTTTTTTCAGCATGGCCCTTTTGACCGATGGCAAGCGAGACTTCTTTGTAGCGCTGATTTGCCTTTCCGGCTTGCCTGGTTTGCCAAAAAGGGCGTATGCGTTTTTTCCTGAATATATTCAGGAAAAAACGCATACGCCCTTTTTGGCCAAGGGCATCATTGTCAACGCTGTGCCGCTTTTCATGTGCTTTCAAGGCGAGTCGAGTCTGCCTCCTGAAACCTGTTTCCTGCAATTCTGCCTTGCTTTCAAATCCTCCTCGTTGCCTTCCCTCAATATATTTGTGGACGAGAGTTATCATTTATAACTCTGCAGGTTTGTGAGTTGCAGTGCCCCTGAGCTCCGTTTGTCAACTCGCTTTTTTGGGAGCTGGCCGCCAAAGCGCAGGATTGCTTCAGGCCGTATTCTGGTTCCGGGGGGCAGGCTGAGCCTGTGGCTCATTCTTCTTCCTGATGGGAAAACAGAGTGACCTGTGCCTGTCCCAACACCTAGAGCTAGTCTCTCATTGGTTCCCCCTCTTCCCGTTCATCATCAGGCCAAATTGCGACCTGTCCGAAACAGGAGGTTAAAGGTGCTGATTCTCCAAGTAGGGAGATGGTTAGTAGAGCGGCTGGAATGGCGAACCCGAGCACAAGGAGAGGAGAAATGAGGTGCGTTTGAGAGCCCTTTCCCGATCACACGGTGTACCATCTTCTGGGTTTCCCACGCATGTTTTCGATGTCGGAAGATGCCCTTGAACCTGGAGATTTGGGACCCACGGCATGGGTACCACGCAGTAGGACTTTAAAGGGTCTGCGTTTGCTCACCCAAGCTCACCAATCCTCTCAGCCCCAAGAGTGTCCAGCCTCATGTCTCATCCAGCTGTGGGTCTAGATATGGTCAATCCAGGTTGCATCAGAGCCCCTGAACGGATTTTGGAAGAATTTCTCTCTCTTTCACTGTCTTTGTTTTCTGGGGTTTTTTTTTTTAAGTAATCTATTTTTATAATGGGGTTTAGCTGCTTTTCACTGCTGTGTTTATGCCGCTTTACACCCTCTTGATGCACTTCCAGAGAGAGATCAATACCTAGGTTTTAAGACTCTTACTAGTCAGATATATTCTTGGGCGGTGAATAGGGGCTGTTGAGTCCAGTTCACTGAGCAGGGAGTAGGTCTTGTCTATTACATATTCGGCTTGTGGAACGGTATCTGAGCTAATTTCAAACCCTTGTTTTATGCATCACCCCACCTCACCTTTCCCGTTAAGCAGCCATAGTGTGTTTTCTAAATGTGTGACTCTGTTCTGTTTTGTAATTCCGTTCAAGTGTAGCGATTTTGACATTCCCTCTCTCAGTGATATCTTAGGATAAGTGTCTTTTTCTCTGTGACTTATTTCACTGAGAGTCATCGTACCTAAATCCACTCATCCTGCTGCTACTAGCCTTATGACATTGATTTCATGGCTGAGTGATATTCCATTGTGCCTAAGTACCACAACTTCTTTATCCATTTTTCGCTTTCCTGGGATATTGAAGGTGTACCGAAGTGGAGGTTCTTGGAAACAGAGCAGCCCTAAACTTTGGGGTGCCTGTGTCTTGTTGATTTTTAGGTTTCCCGATTTATACGCCCATGAGTGGAAGTGCCCTATGCTCTCTAAGCTGTGCTTATTACATGTTTCAGGACACACCGTACACTTCTCCAGAGTGGCTGTTGGCAATTTACAGCCCGCCCGTCAGCGTAGCAAGGCTCCCATGTCTCCATGGCCTGTCCTGCATTTCTGGTTTTTACACTTTTTTCAGCATGGCCCTTTTGACCGATGGCAAGCGAGACTTCTTTGTAGCGCTGATTTGCCTTTCCGGCTTGCCTGGTTGGCCAAAATGGGCGTATGCGTTTTTTCCTGAATATATTCAGGAAAAAACGCATACGCCCTTTTTGGCCAAGGGCATCATTGTCAACGCTGTGCCGCTTTTCATGTGCTTTCAAGGCGAGTCGAGTCTGCCTCCTGAAACCTGTTTCCTGCAATTCTGCCTTGCTTTCAAATCCTCCTCGTTGCCTTCCCTCAATATATTTGTGGACGAGAGTTATCATTTATAACTCTGCAGGTTTGTGAGTTGCAGTGCCCCTGAGCTCCGTTTGTCAACTCGCTTTTTTGGGAGCTGGCCGCCAAAGCGCAGGATTGCTTCAGGCCGTATTCTGGTTCCGGGGGGCAGGCTGAGCCTGTGGCTCATTCTTCTTCCTGATGGGAAAACAGAGTGACCTGTGCCTGTCCCAACACCTAGAGCTAGTCTCTCATTGGTTCCCCCTCTTCCCGTTCATCCTCAGGCCAAATTGCGACCTGTCCGAAACAGGAGGTTAAAGGTGCTGATTCTCCAAGTAGGGAGATGGTTAGTAGAGCGGCTGGAATGGCGAACCCGAGCACAAGGAGAGGAGAAATGAGGTGCGTTTGAGAACCCTTTCCCGATCACACGGTGTACCATCTTCTGGGTTTCCCACGCATGTTTTCGATGTCGGAAGATGCCCTTGAACCTGGAGATTTGGGACCCACGGCATGGGTACCACGCAGTAGGACTTTAAAGGGTCTGCGTTTGCTCACCCAAGCTCACCAATCCTCTCAGCCCCAAGAGTGTCCAGCCTCATGTCTCATCCAGCTGTGGGTCTAGATATGGTCAATCCAGGTTGCATCAGAGCCCCTGAACGGATTTTGGAAGAATTTCTCTCTCTTTCACTGTCTTTGTTTTCTGGTGTGTTTTTTTTTAAGTAATCTATTTTTATAATGGGGTTTAGCTGCTTTTCACTGCTGTGTTTATGCCGCTTTACACCCTCTTGATGCACTTCCAGAGAGAGATCAATACCTAGGTTTTAAGACTCTTACTAGTCAGATATATTCTTGGGCGGTGAATAGGGGCTGTTGAGTCCAGTTCACTGAGCAGGGAGTAGGTCTTGTCTATTACATATTCGGCTTGTGGAACGGTATCTGAGCTAATTTCAAACCCTTGTTTTATGCATCACCCCACCTCACCTTTCCCGTTAAGCAGCCATAGTGTGTTTTCTAAATGTGTGACTCTGTTCTGTTTTGTAATTCCGTTCAAGTGTAGCGATTTTGACATTCCCTCTCTCAGTGATATCTTAGGATAAGTGTCTTTTTCTCTGTGACTTATTTCACTGAGAGTCATCGTACCTAAATCCACTCATCCTGCTGCTACTAGCCTTATGACATTGATTTCATGGCTGAGTGATATTCCATTGTGCCTAAGTACCACAACTTCTTTATCCATTTTTCGCTTTCCTGGGATATTGAAGGTGTACCGAAGTGGAGGTTCTTGGAAACAGAGCAGCCCTAAACTTTGGGGTGCCTGTGTCTTGTTGATTTTTAGGTTTCCCGATTTATACGCCCATGAGTGGAAGTGCCCTATGCTCTCTAAGCTGTGCTTATTACATGTTTCAGGACACACCGTACACTTCTCCAGAGTGGCTGTTGGCAATTTACAGCCCGCCCGTCAGCGTAGCAAGGCTCCCATGTCTCCATGGCCTGTCCTGCATTTCTGGTTTTTACACTTTTTTCAGCATGGCCCTTTTGACCGATGGCAAGCGAGACTTCTTTGTAGCGCTGATTTGCCTTTCCGGCTTGCCTGGTTGGCCAAAAAGGGCGTATGCGTTTTTTCCTGAATATATTCAGGAAAAAACGCATACGCCCTTTTTGGCCAAGGGCATCATTGTCAACGCTGTGCCGCTTTTCATGTGCTTTCAAGGCGAGTCGAGTCTGCCTCCTGAAACCTGTTTCCTGCAATTCTGCCTTGCTTTCAAATCCTCCTCGTTGCCTTCCCTCAATATATTTGTGGACGAGAGTTATCATTTATAACTCTGCAGGTTTGTGAGTTGCAGTGCCCCTGAGCTCCGTTTGTCAACTCGCTTTTTTGGGAGCTGGCCGCCAAAGCGCAGGATTGCTTCAGGCCGTATTCTGGTTCCGGGGGGCAGGCTGAGCCTGTGGCTCATTCTTCTTCCTGATGGGAAAACAGAGTGACCTGTGCCTGTCCCAACACCTAGAGCTAGTCTCTCATTGGTTCCCCCTCTTCCCGTTCATCCTCAGGCCAAATTGCGACCTGTCCGAAACAGGAGGTTAAAGGTGCTGATTCTCCAAGTAGGGAGATGGTTAGTAGAGCGGCTGGAATGGCGAACCCGAGCACAAGGAGAGGAGAAATGAGGTGCGTTTGAGAGCCCTTTCCCGATCACACGGTGTACCATCTTCTGGGTTTCCCACGCATGTTTTCGATGTCGGAAGATGCCCTTGAACCTGGAGATTTGGGACCCACGGCATGGGTACCACGCAGTAGGACTTTAAAGGGTCTGCGTTTGCTCACCCAAGCTCACCAATCCTCTCAGCCCCAAGAGTGTCCAGCCTCATGTCTCATCCAGCTGTGGGTCTAGATATGGTCAATCCAGGTTGCATCAGAGCCCCTGAACGGATTTTGGAAGAATTTCTCTCTCTTTCACTGTCTTTGTTTTCTGGGGTTTTTTTTTTTAAGTAATCTATTTTTATAATGGGGTTTAGCTGCTTTTCACTGCTGTGTTTATGCCGCTTTACACCCTCTTGATGCACTTCCAGAGAGAGATCAATACCTAGGTTTTAAGACTCTTACTAGTCAGATATATTCTTGGGCGGTGAATAGGGGCTGTTGAGTCCAGTTCACTGAGCAGGGAGTAGGTCTTGTCTATTACATATTCGGCTTGTGGAACGGTATCTGAGCTAATTTCAAACCCTTGTTTTATGCATCACCCCACCTCACCTTTCCCGTTAAGCAGCCATAGTGTGTTTTCTAAATGTGTGACTCTGTTCTGTTTTGTAATTCCGTTCAAGTGTAGCGATTTTGACATTCCCTCTATAAGTGATATCTTAGGATAAGTGTCTTTTTCTCTGTGACTTATTTCACTGAGAGTCATCGTACCTAAATCCACTCATCCTGCTGCTACTAGCCTTATGACATTGATTTCATGGCTGAGTGATATTCCATTGTGCCTAAGTACCACAACTTCTTTATCCATTTTTCGCTTTCCTGGGATATTGAAGGTGTACCGAAGTGGAGGTTCTTGGAAACAGAGCAGCCCTAAACTTTGGGGTGCCTGTGTCTTGTTGATTTTTAGGTTTCCCGATTTATACGCCCATGAGTGGAAGTGCCCTATGCTCTCTAAGCTGTGCTTATTACATGTTTCAGGACACACCGTACACTTCTCCAGAGTGGCTGTTGGCAATTTACAGCCCGCCCGTCAGCGTAGCAAGGCTCCCATGTCTCCATGGCCTGTCCTGCATTTCTGGTTTTTACACTTTTTTCAGCATGGCCCTTTTGACCGATGGCAAGCGAGACTTCTTTGTAGCGCTGATTTGCCTTTCCGGCTTGCCTGGTTGGCCAAAATGGGCGTATGCGTTTTTTCCTGAATATATTCAGGAAAAAACGCATACGCCCTTTTTGGCCAAGGGCATCATTGTCAACGCTGTGCCGCTTTTCATGTGCTTTCAAGGCGAGTCGAGTCTGCCTCCTGAAACCTGTTTCCTGCAATTCTGCCTTGCTTTCAAATCCTCCTCGTTGCCTTCCCTCAATATATTTGTGGACGAGAGTTATCATTTATAACTCTGCAGGTTTGTGAGTTGCAGTGCCCCTGAGCTCCGTTTGTCAACTCGCTTTTTTGGGAGCTGGCCGCCAAAGCGCAGGATTGCTTCAGGCCGTATTCTGGTTCCGGGGGGCAGGCTGAGCCTGTGGCTCATTCTTCTTCCTGATGGGAAAACAGAGTGACCTGTGCCTGTCCCAACACCTAGAGCTAGTCTCTCATTGGTTCCCCCTCTTCCCGTTCATCCTCAGGCCAAATTGCGACCTGTCCGAAACAGGAGGTTAAAGGTGCTGATTCTCCAAGTAGGGAGATGGTTAGTAGAGCGGCTGGAATGGCGAACCCGAGCACAAGGAGAGGAGAAATGAGGTGCGTTTGAGAGCCCTTTCCCGATCACACGGTGTACCATCTTCTGGGTTTCCCACGCATGTTTTCGATGTCGGAAGATGCCCTTGAACCTGGAGATTTGGGACCCACGGCATGGGTACCACGCAGTAGGACTTTAAAGGGTCTGCGTTTGCTCACCCAAGCTCACCAATCCTCTCAGCCCCAAGAGTGTCCAGCCTCATGTCTCATCCAGCTGTGGGTCTAGATATGGTCAATCCAGGTTGCATCAGAGCCCCTGAACGGATTTTGGAAGAATTTCTCTCTCTTTCACTGTCTTTGTTTTCTGGGGTGTTTTTTTTTAAGTAATCTATTTTTATAATGGGGTTTAGCTGCTTTTCACTGCTGTGTTTATGCCGCTTTACACCCTCTTGATGCACTTCCAGAGAGAGATCAATACCTAGGTTTTAAGACTCTTACTAGTCAGATATATTCTTGGGCGGTGAATAGGGGCTGTTGAGTCCAGTTCACTGAGCAGGGAGTAGGTCTTGTCTATTACATATTCGGCTTGTGGAACGGTATCTGAGCTAATTTCAAACCCTTGTTTTATGCATCACCCCACCTCACCTTTCCCGTTAAGCAGCCATAGTGTGTTTTCTAAATGTGTGACTCTGTTCTGTTTTGTAATTCCGTTCAAGTGTAGCGATTTTGACATTCCCTCTCTCAGTGATATCTTAGGATAAGTGTCTTTTTCTCTGTGACTTATTTCACTGAGAGTCATCGTACCTAAATCCACTCATCCTGCTGCTACTAGCCTTATGACATTGATTTCATGGCTGAGTGATATTCCATTGTGCCTAAGTACCACAACTTCTTTATCCATTTTTCGCTTTCCTGGGATATTGAAGGTGTACCGAAGTGGAGGTTCTTGGAAACAGAGCAGCCCTAAACTTTGGGGTGCCTGTGTCTTGTTGATTTTTAGGTTTCCCGATTTATACGCCCATGAGTGGAAGTGCCCTATGCTCTCTAAGCTGTGCTTATTACATGTTTCAGGACACACCGTACACTTCTCCAGAGTGGCTGTTGGCAATTTACAGCCCGCCCGTCAGCGTAGCAAGGCTCCCATGTCTCCATGGCCTGTCCTGCATTTCTGGTTTTTACACTTTTTTCAGCATGGCCCTTTTGACCGATGGCAAGCGAGACTTCTTTGTAGCGCTGATTTGCCTTTCCGGCTTGCCTGGTTGGCCAAAAAGGGCGTATGCGTTTTTTCCTGAATATATTCAGGAAAAAACGCATACGCCCTTTTTGGCCAAGGGCATCATTGTCAACGCTGTGCCGCTTTTCATGTGCTTTCAAGGCGAGTCGAGTCTGCCTCCTGAAACCTGTTTCCTGCAATTCTGCCTTGCTTTCAAATCCTCCTCGTTGCCTTCCCTCAATATATTTGTGGACGAGAGTTATCATTTATAACTCTGCAGGTTTGTGAGTTGCAGTGCCCCTGAGCTCCGTTTGTCAACTCGCTTTTTTGGGAGCTGGCCGCCAAAGCGCAGGATTGCTTCAGGCCGTATTCTGGTTCCGGGGGGCAGGCTGAGCCTGTGGCTCATTCTTCTTCCTGATGGGAAAACAGAGTGACCTGTGCCTGTCCCAACACCTAGAGCTAGTCTCTCATTGGTTCCCCCTCTTCCCGTTCATCCTCAGGCCAAATTGCGACCTGTCCGAAACAGGAGGTTAAAGGTGCTGATTCTCCAAGTAGGGAGATGGTTAGTAGAGCGGCTGGAATGGCGAACCCGAGCACAAGGAGAGGAGAAATGAGGTGCGTTTGAGAACCCTTTCCCGATCACACGGTGTACCATCTTCTGGGTTTCCCACGCATGTTTTCGATGTCGGAAGATGCCCTTGAACCTGGAGATTTGGGACCCATGGCATGGGTACCACGCAGTATGACTTCAAAGGGTCCGCGTTTGCTCACCCAAGCTCACCAATCCTCTCAGCCCGAAGAGTGTCCAGCCTCATGTCTCATCCAGCTGTGGGTCTAGATATGGTCAATCCAGGTTGCAGCAGAGCCCCTGAACGGATTTTCGAAGAATTTCTCTCTCTTTCACTGTCTTTGTTTTATGGGGTTTTTTTTAAGTAATCTATTTTTATAATGGGGTTTAGCTACTTTTTACTGCTGTGTTTATGCCGCTTTACACTCTCTTGATTCACTTCCAGAGAGATATGAATACATAGGTTTTAAGACTCTTACTAGTCAGATATATTCTTGGGCGGTGAATAGGGGCTGTTGAGTCCAGTTCACTGAGCAGGGAGTAGGTCTTCTCTATTACATATTTGGCTTGTGGAACGGTATCTGAGCTAATTTCAAACCCTTGTTTTATGCATCACCCCACCTCACCTTTCCCGTTAAGCAGCCATAGTGTGTTTTCTAAATGTGTGACTCTGTTCTGTTTTGTAATTCAGTTCAAGTGTAGCGATTTTGACATTCCCTCTATAAGTGATATGTTAGGATAAGTGTCCTTTTCTGTGTGACTTATTCCACTGAGAGTCATCGTACCTAAATCCATTCATCCTGCTGCTACTAGCCTTATGACATTGATTTCATGGCTGAGTGATATTCCATTGTGCCTAAGTACCACAACTTCTTTATCCATTTTTCTCTTTCCTGGGATATTGAAGGTGTACCGAAGTGGAGGTTCTTGGAAACAGAGCAGCCCTAAACTTTGGGGTGCCTGTGTCTTGTCGATTTTTAGGTTTCCCGATTTATACGCAAATGAGTGGAAGTGCCCTATGCTCTCTAAGCTGTGCTTATTACATGTTTCAGGACATACGTACACTTCTCCAGAGTGGCTGTTGGCAATTTACATCCCGCCCGTCAGCGTAGCAAGGCTCCCATGTCTCCATGGCCTGTCCTGCATTTCTGGTTTTTACACTTTTTTCAGCATGGCCTTTTTGACCGATAGGAAGCGAGACTCCTTTGTAGCGCTGATTTGCCTTTCCGGCTTGCTTGGTTGGCCAAAAAGGGCGTATGCGATTTTCCCTGAATATATTCAGGAAAAAACGCATACGCCCTTTTTGGCCAAGGGCATCATTGTCAACGCTGTGCCGCTTTTCATGTGCTTTCAAGGCGAGTCGAGTCTGCCTCCTGAAACCTGTTTCCTGCAATTCTGCCTTGCTTTCAAATCCTCTTCTTTGCTTTCCCTCAATATATTTGTGGACGAGGGTTATCATTTCTAACTCTGCAGGTTTGTGAGTTGCAGTGCCCCTGAGCTCCGTTTGTCAACTCGCTTTTTTGGGAGCTGGCCGCCAAAGCGCAGGATTGCTTCAGGCCATATTCTGGTTCCGGGGGGCAGGCTGAGCCTGTGGCTCATTCTTCTTCCTGATGGGAAAATAGAGTGACCTGTGCCTGTCCCAACACCTAGAGCTAGTCTCTCATTGGTTCCCCCTCTTCCCGTTCATCCTCAGGCCAAATTGCGACCTGTCCGAAACAGGAGGTTAAAGGTGCTGATTCTCCAAGTAGGGAGATGGTTAGTAGAGCGGCTGGAATGGCGAACCCGAGCACAAGGAGAGGAGAAATGAGGTGCGTTTGAGAACCCTTTCCCGATCACACGGTGTACCATCTTCTGGGTTTCCCACGCATGTTTTCGATGTCGGAAGATGCCCTTGAACCTGGAGATTTGGGACCCACGGCATGGGTACCACTCAGTAGGACTTTAAAGGGTCTGCGTTTGCTCACCCAAGCTCACCAATCCTCTCAGCCCCAAGAGTGTCCAGCCTCATGTCTCATCCAGCTGTGGGTCTAGATATGGTCAATCCAGGTTGCATCAGAGCCCCTGAACGGATTTTGGAAGAATTTCTCTCTCTTTCACTGTCTTTGTTTTCTGGGGTTTTTTTTTTTAAGTAATCTATTTTTATAATGGGGTTTAGCTGCTTTTCACTGCTGTGTTTATGCCGCTTTACACCCTCTTGATGCACTTCCAGAGAGAGATCAATACCTAGGTTTTAAGACTCTTACTAGTCAGATATATTCTTGGGCGGTGAATAGGGGCTGTTGAGTCCAGTTCACTGAGCAGGGAGTAGGTCTTGTCTATTACATATTCGGCTTGTGGAACGGTATCTGAGCTAATTTCAAACCCTTGTTTTATGCATCACCCCACCTCACCTTTCCCGTTAAGCAGCCATAGTGTGTTTTCTAAATGTGTGACTCTGTTCTGTTTTGTAATTCCGTTCAAGTGTAGCGATTTTGACATTCCCTCTCTCAGTGATATCTTAGGATAAGTGTCTTTTTCTCTGTGACTTATTTCACTGAGAGTCATCGTACCTAAATCCACTCATCCTGCTGCTACTAGCCTTATGACATTGATTTCATGGCTGAGTGATATTCCATTGTGCCTAAGTACCACAACTTCTTTATCCATTTTTCGCTTTCCTGGGATATTGAAGGTGTACCGAAGTGGAGGTTCTTGGAAACAGAGCAGCCCTAAACTTTGGGGTGCCTGTGTCTTGTTGATTTTTAGGTTTCCCGATTTATACGCCCATGAGTGGAAGTGCCCTATGCTCTCTAAGCTGTGCTTATTACATGTTTCAGGACACACCGTACACTTCTCCAGAGTGGCTGTTGGCAATTTACAGCCCGCCCGTCAGCGTAGCAAGGCTCCCATGTCTCCATGGCCTGTCCTGCATTTCTGGTTTTTACACTTTTTTCAGCATGGCCCTTTTGACCGATGGCAAGCGAGACTTCTTTGTAGCGCTGATTTGCCTTTCCGGCTTGCCTGGTTGGCCAAAAAGGGCGTATGCGTTTTTTCCTGAATATATTCAGGAAAAAACGCATACGCCCTTTTTGGCCAAGGGCATCATTGTCAACGCTGTGCCGCTTTTCATGTGCTTTCAAGGCGAGTCGAGTCTGCCTCCTGAAACCTGTTTCCTGCAATTCTGCCTTGCTTTCAAATCCTCCTCGTTGCCTTCCCTCAATATATTTGTGGACGAGAGTTATCATTTATAACTCTGCAGGTTTGTGAGTTGCAGTGCCCCTGAGCTCCGTTTGTCAACTCGCTTTTTTGGGAGCTGGCCGCCAAAGCGCAGGATTGCTTCAGGCCGTATTCTGGTTCCGGGGGGCAGGCTGAGCCTGTGGCTCATTCTTCTTCCTGATGGGAAAACAGAGTGACCTGTGCCTGTCCCAACACCTAGAGCTAGTCTCTCATTGGTTCCCCCTCTTCCCGTTCATCCTCAGGCCAAATTGCGACCTGTCCGAAACAGGAGGTTAAAGGTGCTGATTCTCCAAGTAGGGAGATGGTTAGTAGAGCGGCTGGAATGGCGAACCCGAGCACAAGGAGAGGAGAAATGAGGTGCGTTTGAGAGCCCTTTCCCGATCACACGGTGTACCATCTTCTGGGTTTCCCACGCATGTTTTCGATGTCGGAAGATGCCCTTGAACCTGGAGATTTGGGACCCACGGCATGGGTACCACGCAGTAGGACTTTAAAGGGTCTGCGTTTGCTCACCCAAGCTCACCAATCCTCTCAGCCCCAAGAGTGTCCAGCCTCATGTCTCATCCAGCTGTGGGTCTAGATATGGTCAATCCAGGTTGCATCAGAGCCCCTGAACGGATTTTGGAAGAATTTCTCTCTCTTTCACTGTCTTTGTTTTCTGGGGTTTTTTTTTTTAAGTAATCTATTTTTATAATGGGGTTTAGCTGCTTTTCACTGCTGTGTTTATGCCGCTTTACACCCTCTTGATGCACTTCCAGAGAGAGATCAATACCTAGGTTTTAAGACTCTTACTAGTCAGATATATTCTTGGGCGGTGAATAGGGGCTGTTGAGTCCAGTTCACTGAGCAGGGAGTAGGTCTTGTCTATTACATATTCGGCTTGTGGAACGGTATCTGAGCTAATTTCAAACCCTTGTTTTATGCATCACCCCACCTCACCTTTCCCGTTAAGCAGCCATAGTGTGTTTTCTAAATGTGTGACTCTGTTCTGTTTTGTAATTCCGTTCAAGTGTAGCGATTTTGACATTCCCTCTATAAGTGATATCTTAGGATAAGTGTCTTTTTCTCTGTGACTTATTTCACTGAGAGTCATCGTACCTAAATCCACTCATCCTGCTGCTACTAGCCTTATGACATTGATTTCATGGCTGAGTGATATTCCATTGTGCCTAAGTACCACAACTTCTTTATCCATTTTTCGCTTTCCTGGGATATTGAAGGTGTACCGAAGTGGAGGTTCTTGGAAACAGAGCAGCCCTAAACTTTGGGGTGCCTGTGTCTTGTTGATTTTTAGGTTTCCCGATTTATACGCCCATGAGTGGAAGTGCCCTATGCTCTCTAAGCTGTGCTTATTACATGTTTCAGGACACACCGTACACTTCTCCAGAGTGGCTGTTGGCAATTTACAGCCCGCCCGTCAGCGTAGCAAGGCTCCCATGTCTCCATGGCCTGTCCTGCATTTCTGGTTTTTACACTTTTTTCAGCATGGCCCTTTTGACCGATGGCAAGCGAGACTTCTTTGTAGCGCTGATTTGCCTTTCCGGCTTGCCTGGTTGGCCAAAATGGGCGTATGCGTTTTTTCCTGAATATATTCAGGAAAAAACGCATACGCCCTTTTTGGCCAAGGGCATCATTGTCAACGCTGTGCCGCTTTTCATGTGCTTTCAAGGCGAGTCGAGTCTGCCTCCTGAAACCTGTTTCCTGCAATTCTGCCTTGCTTTCAAATCCTCCTCGTTGCCTTCCCTCAATATATTTGTGGACGAGAGTTATCATTTATAACTCTGCAGGTTTGTGAGTTGCAGTGCCCCTGAGCTCCGTTTGTCAACTCGCTTTTTTGGGAGCTGGCCGCCAAAGCGCAGGATTGCTTCAGGCCGTATTCTGGTTCCGGGGGGCAGGCTGAGCCTGTGGCTCATTCTTCTTCCTGATGGGAAAACAGAGTGACCTGTGCCTGTCCCAACACCTAGAGCTAGTCTCTCATTGGTTCCCCCTCTTCCCGTTCATCCTCAGGCCAAATTGCGACCTGTCCGAAACAGGAGGTTAAAGGTGCTGATTCTCCAAGTAGGGAGATGGTTAGTAGAGCGGCTGGAATGGCGAACCCGAGCACAAGGAGAGGAGAAATGAGGTGCGTTTGAGAGCCCTTTCCCGATCACACGGTGTACCATCTTCTGGGTTTCCCACGCATGTTTTCGATGTCGGAAGATGCCCTTGAACCTGGAGATTTGGGACCCACGGCATGGGTACCACGCAGTAGGACTTTAAAGGGTCTGCGTTTGCTCACCCAAGCTCACCAATCCTCTCAGCCCCAAGAGTGTCCAGCCTCATGTCTCATCCAGCTGTGGGTCTAGATATGGTCAATCCAGGTTGCATCAGAGCCCCTGAACGGATTTTGGAAGAATTTCTCTCTCTTTCACTGTCTTTGTTTTCTGGGGTGTTTTTTTTTAAGTAATCTATTTTTATAATGGGGTTTAGCTGCTTTTCACTGCTGTGTTTATGCCGCTTTACACCCTCTTGATGCACTTCCAGAGAGAGATCAATACCTAGGTTTTAAGACTCTTACTAGTCAGATATATTCTTGGGCGGTGAATAGGGGCTGTTGAGTCCAGTTCACTGAGCAGGGAGTAGGTCTTGTCTATTACATATTCGGCTTGTGGAACGGTATCTGAGCTAATTTCAAACCCTTGTTTTATGCATCACCCCACCTCACCTTTCCCGTTAAGCAGCCATAGTGTGTTTTCTAAATGTGTGACTCTGTTCTGTTTTGTAATTCCGTTCAAGTGTAGCGATTTTGACATTCCCTCTCTCAGTGATATCTTAGGATAAGTGTCTTTTTCTCTGTGACTTATTTCACTGAGAGTCATCGTACCTAAATCCACTCATCCTGCTGCTACTAGCCTTATGACATTGATTTCATGGCTGAGTGATATTCCATTGTGCCTAAGTACCACAACTTCTTTATCCATTTTTCGCTTTCCTGGGATATTGAAGGTGTACCGAAGTGGAGGTTCTTGGAAACAGAGCAGCCCTAAACTTTGGGGTGCCTGTGTCTTGTTGATTTTTAGGTTTCCCGATTTATACGCCCATGAGTGGAAGTGCCCTATGCTCTCTAAGCTGTGCTTATTACATGTTTCAGGACACACCGTACACTTCTCCAGAGTGGCTGTTGGCAATTTACAGCCCGCCCGTCAGCGTAGCAAGGCTCCCATGTCTCCATGGCCTGTCCTGCATTTCTGGTTTTTACACTTTTTTCAGCATGGCCCTTTTGACCGATGGCAAGCGAGACTTCTTTGTAGCGCTGATTTGCCTTTCCGGCTTGCCTGGTTGGCCAAAAAGGGCGTATGCGTTTTTTCCTGAATATATTCAGGAAAAAACGCATACGCCCTTTTTGGCCAAGGGCATCATTGTCAACGCTGTGCCGCTTTTCATGTGCTTTCAAGGCGAGTCGAGTCTGCCTCCTGAAACCTGTTTCCTGCAATTCTGCCTTGCTTTCAAATCCTCCTCGTTGCCTTCCCTCAATATATTTGTGGACGAGAGTTATCATTTATAACTCTGCAGGTTTGTGAGTTGCAGTGCCCCTGAGCTCCGTTTGTCAACTCGCTTTTTTGGGAGCTGGCCGCCAAAGCGCAGGATTGCTTCAGGCCGTATTCTGGTTCCGGGGGGCAGGCTGAGCCTGTGGCTCATTCTTCTTCCTGATGGGAAAACAGAGTGACCTGTGCCTGTCCCAACACCTAGAGCTAGTCTCTCATTGGTTCCCCCTCTTCCCGTTCATCCTCAGGCCAAATTGCGACCTGTCCGAAACAGGAGGTTAAAGGTGCTGATTCTCCAAGTAGGGAGATGGTTAGTAGAGCGGCTGGAATGGCGAACCCGAGCACAAGGAGAGGAGAAATGAGGTGCGTTTGAGAACCCTTTCCCGATCACACGGTGTACCATCTTCTGGGTTTCCCACGCATGTTTTCGATGTCGGAAGATGCCCTTGAACCTGGAGATTTGGGACCCATGGCATGGGTACCACGCAGTATGACTTCAAAGGGTCCGCGTTTGCTCACCCAAGCTCACCAATCCTCTCAGCCCGAAGAGTGTCCAGCCTCATGTCTCATCCAGCTGTGGGTCTAGATATGGTCAATCCAGGTTGCAGCAGAGCCCCTGAACGGATTTTCGAAGAATTTCTCTCTCTTTCACTGTCTTTGTTTTATGGGGTTTTTTTTAAGTAATCTATTTTTATAATGGGGTTTAGCTGCTTTTCACTGCTGTGTTTATGCCGCTTTACACTCTCTTGATTCACTTCCAGAGAGATATGAATACATAGGTTTTAAGACTCTTACTAGTCAGATATATTCTTGGGCGGTGAATAGGGGCTGTTGAGTCCAGTTCACTGAGCAGGGAGTAGGTCTTCTCTATTACATATTTGGCTTGTGGAACGGTATCTGAGCTAATTTCAAACCCTTGTTTTATGCATCACCCCACCTCACCTTTCCCGTTAAGCAGCCATAGTGTGTTTTCTAAATGTGTGACTCTGTTCTGTTTTGTAATTCAGTTCAAGTGTAGCGATTTTGACATTCCCTCTATAAGTGATATGTTAGGATAAGTGTCCTTTTCTGTGTGACTTATTCCACTGAGAGTCATCGTACCTAAATCCATTCATCCTGCTGCTACTAGCCTTATGACATTGATTTCATGGCTGAGTGATATTCCATTGTGCCTAAGTACCACAACTTCTTTATCCATTTTTCTCTTTCCTGGGATATTGAAGGTGTACCGAAGTGGAGGTTCTTGGAAACAGAGCAGCCCTAAACTTTGGGGTGCCTGTGTCTTGTCGATTTTTAGGTTTCCCGATTTATACGCAAATGAGTGGAAGTGCCCTATGCTCTCTAAGCTGTGCTTATTACATGTTTCAGGACATACGTACACTTCTCCAGAGTGGCTGTTGGCAATTTACATCCCGCCCGTCAGCGTAGCAAGGCTCCCATGTCTCCATGGCCTGTCCTGCATTTCTGGTTTTTACACTTTTTTCAGCATGGCCTTTTTGACCGATAGGAAGCGAGACTCCTTTGTAGCGCTGATTTGCCTTTCCGGCTTGCTTGGTTGGCCAAAAAGGGCGTATGCGATTTTCCCTGAATATATTCAGGAAAAAAGGCATACGCCCTTTTTGGCCAAGGGCATCATTGTCAACGCTGTGCCGCTTTTCATGTGCTTTCAAGGCGAGTCGAGTCTGCCTCCTGAAACCTGTTTCCTGCAATTCTGCCTTGCTTTCAAATCCTCTTCTTTGCTTTCCCTCAATATATTTGTGGACGAGGGTTATCATTTCTAACTCTGCAGGTTTGTGAGTTGCAGTGCCCCTGAGCTCCGTTTGTCAACTCGCTTTTTTGGGAGCTGGCCGCCAAAGCGCAGGATTGCTTCAGGCCATATTCTGGTTCCGGGGGGCAGGCTGAGCCTGTGGCTCATTCTTCTTCCTGATGGGAAAATAGAGTGACCTGTGCCTGTCCCAACACCTAGAGCTAGTCTCTCATTGGTTCCCCCTCTTCCCGTTCATCCTCAGGCCAAATTGCGACCTGTCCGAAACAGGAGGTTAAAGGTGCTGATTCTCCAAGTAGGGAGATGGTTAGTAGAGCGGCTGGAATGGCGAACCCGAGCACAAGGAGAGGAGAAATGAGGTGCGTTTGAGAACCCTTTCCCGATCACACGGTGTACCATCTTCTGGGTTTCCCACGCATGTTTTCGATGTCGGAAGATGCCCTTGAACCTGGAGATTTGGGACCCACGGCATGGGTACCACTCAGTAGGACTTTAAAGGGTCTGCGTTTGCTCACCCAAGCTCACCAATCCTCTCAGCCCCAAGAGTGTCCAGCCTCATGTCTCATCCAGCTGTGGGTCTAGATATGGTCAATCCAGGTTGCATCAGAGCCCCTGAACGGATTTTGGAAGAATTTCTCTCTCTTTCACTGTCTTTGTTTTCTGGGGTTTTTTTTTTTAAGTAATCTATTTTTATAATGGGGTTTAGCTGCTTTTCACTGCTGTGTTTATGCCGCTTTACACCCTCTTGATGCACTTCCAGAGAGAGATCAATACCTAGGTTTTAAGACTCTTACTAGTCAGATATATTCTTGGGCGGTGAATAGGGGCTGTTGAGTCCAGTTCACTGAGCAGGGAGTAGGTCTTGTCTATTACATATTCGGCTTGTGGAACGGTATCTGAGCTAATTTCAAACCCTTGTTTTATGCATCACCCCACCTCACCTTTCCCGTTAAGCAGCCATAGTGTGTTTTCTAAATGTGTGACTCTGTTCTGTTTTGTAATTCCGTTCAAGTGTAGCGATTTTGACATTCCCTCTCTCAGTGATATCTTAGGATAAGTGTCTTTTTCTCTGTGACTTATTTCACTGAGAGTCATCGTACCTAAATCCACTCATCCTGCTGCTACTAGCCTTATGACATTGATTTCATGGCTGAGTGATATTCCATTGTGCCTAAGTACCACAACTTCTTTATCCATTTTTCGCTTTCCTGGGATATTGAAGGTGTACCGAAGTGGAGGTTCTTGGAAACAGAGCAGCCCTAAACTTTGGGGTGCCTGTGTCTTGTTGATTTTTAGGTTTCCCGATTTATACGCCCATGAGTGGAAGTGCCCTATGCTCTCTAAGCTGTGCTTATTACATGTTTCAGGACACACCGTACACTTCTCCAGAGTGGCTGTTGGCAATTTACAGCCCGCCCGTCAGCGTAGCAAGGCTCCCATGTCTCCATGGCCTGTCCTGCATTTCTGGTTTTTACACTTTTTTCAGCATGGCCCTTTTGACCGATGGCAAGCGAGACTTCTTTGTAGCGCTGATTTGCCTTTCCGGCTTGCCTGGTTGGCCAAAAAGGGCGTATGCGTTTTTTCCTGAATATATTCAGGAAAAAACGCATACGCCCTTTTTGGCCAAGGGCATCATTGTCAACGCTGTGCCGCTTTTCATGTGCTTTCAAGGCGAGTCGAGTCTGCCTCCTGAAACCTGTTTCCTGCAATTCTGCCTTGCTTTCAAATCCTCCTCGTTGCCTTCCCTCAATATATTTGTGGACGAGAGTTATCATTTATAACTCTGCAGGTTTGTGAGTTGCAGTGCCCCTGAGCTCCGTTTGTCAACTCGCTTTTTTGGGAGCTGGCCGCCAAAGCGCAGGATTGCTTCAGGCCGTATTCTGGTTCCGGGGGGCAGGCTGAGCCTGTGGCTCATTCTTCTTCCTGATGGGAAAACAGAGTGACCTGTGCCTGTCCCAACACCTAGAGCTAGTCTCTCATTGGTTCCCCCTCTTCCCGTTCATCCTCAGGCCAAATTGCGACCTGTCCGAAACAGGAGGTTAAAGGTGCTGATTCTCCAAGTAGGGAGATGGTTAGTAGAGCGGCTGGAATGGCGAACCCGAGCACAAGGAGAGGAGAAATGAGGTGCGTTTGAGAGCCCTTTCCCGATCACACGGTGTACCATCTTCTGGGTTTCCCACACATGTTTTCGATGTCGGAAGATGCCCTTGAACCTGGAGATTTGGGACCCACGGCATGGGTACCACGCAGTAGGACTTTAAAGGGTCTGCGTTTGCTCACCCAAGCTCACCAATCCTCTCAGCCCCAAGAGTGTCCAGCCTCATGTCTCATCCAGCTGTGGGTCTAGATATGGTCAATCCAGGTTGCATCAGAGCCCCTGAACGGATTTTGGAAGAATTTCTCTCTCTTTCACTGTCTTTGTTTTCTGGGGTTTTTTTTTTTAAGTAATCTATTTTTATAATGGGGTTTAGCTGCTTTTCACTGCTGTGTTTATGCCGCTTTACACCCTCTTGATGCACTTCCAGAGAGAGATCAATACCTAGGTTTTAAGACTCTTACTAGTCAGATATATTCTTGGGCGGTGAATAGGGGCTGTTGAGTCCAGTTCACTGAGCAGGGAGTAGGTCTTGTCTATTACATATTCGGCTTGTGGAACGGTATCTGAGCTAATTTCAAACCCTTGTTTTATGCATCACCCCACCTCACCTTTCCCGTTAAGCAGCCATAGTGTGTTTTCTAAATGTGTGACTCTGTTCTGTTTTGTAATTCCGTTCAAGTGTAGCGATTTTGACATTCCCTCTATAAGTGATATCTTAGGATAAGTGTCTTTTTCTCTGTGACTTATTTCACTGAGAGTCATCGTACCTAAATCCACTCATCCTGCTGCTACTAGCCTTATGACATTGATTTCATGGCTGAGTGATATTCCATTGTGCCTAAGTACCACAACTTCTTTATCCATTTTTCGCTTTCCTGGGATATTGAAGGTGTACCGAAGTGGAGGTTCTTGGAAACAGAGCAGCCCTAAACTTTGGGGTGCCTGTGTCTTGTTGATTTTTAGGTTTCCCGATTTATACGCCCATGAGTGGAAGTGCCCTATGCTCTCTAAGCTGTGCTTATTACATGTTTCAGGACACACCGTACACTTCTCCAGAGTGGCTGTTGGCAATTTACAGCCCGCCCGTCAGCGTAGCAAGGCTCCCATGTCTCCATGGCCTGTCCTGCATTTCTGGTTTTTACACTTTTTTCAGCATGGCCCTTTTGACCGATGGCAAGCGAGACTTCTTTGTAGCGCTGATTTGCCTTTCCGGCTTGCCTGGTTGGCCAAAAAGGGCGTATGCGTTTTTTCCTGAATATATTCAGGAAAAAACGCATACGCCCTTTTTGGCCAAGGGCATCATTGTCAACGCTGTGCCGCTTTTCATGTGCTTTCAAGGCGAGTCGAGTCTGCCTCCTGAAACCTGTTTCCTGCAATTCTGCCTTGCTTTCAAATCCTCCTCGTTGCCTTCCCTCAATATATTTGTGGACGAGAGTTATCATTTATAACTCTGCAGGTTTGTGAGTTGCAGTGCCCCTGAGCTCCGTTTGTCAACTCGCTTTTTTGGGAGCTGGCCGCCAAAGCGCAGGATTGCTTCAGGCCGTATTCTGGTTCCGGGGGGCAGGCTGAGCCTGTGGCTCATTCTTCTTCCTGATGGGAAAACAGAGTGACCTGTGCCTGTCCCAACACCTAGAGCTAGTCTCTCATTGGTTCCCCCTCTTCCCGTTCATCCTCAGGCCAAATTGCGACCTGTCCGAAACAGGAGGTTAAAGGTGCTGATTCTCCAAGTAGGGAGATGGTTAGTAGAGCGGCTGGAATGGCGAACCCGAGCACAAGGAGAGGAGAAATGAGGTGCGTTTGAGAGCCCTTTCCCGATCACACGGTGTACCATCTTCTGGGTTTCCCACACATGTTTTCGATGTCGGAAGATGCCCTTGAACCTGGAGATTTGGGACCCACGGCATGGGTACCACGCAGTAGGACTTTAAAGGGTCTGCGTTTGCTCACCCAAGCTCACCAATCCTCTCAGCCCCAAGAGTGTCCAGCCTCATGTCTCATCCAGCTGTGGGTCTAGATATGGTCAATCCAGGTTGCATCAGAGCCCCTGAACGGATTTTGGAAGAATTTCTCTCTCTTTCACTGTCTTTGTTTTCTGGGGTTTTTTTTTTTAAGTAATCTATTTTTATAATGGGGTTTAGCTGCTTTTCACTGCTGTGTTTATGCCGCTTTACACCCTCTTGATGCACTTCCAGAGAGAGATCAATACCTAGGTTTTAAGACTCTTACTAGTCAGATATATTCTTGGGCGGTGAATAGGGGCTGTTGAGTCCAGTTCACTGAGCAGGGAGTAGGTCTTGTCTATTACATATTCGGCTTGTGGAACGGTATCTGAGCTAATTTCAAACCCTTGTTTTATGCATCACCCCACCTCACCTTTCCCGTTAAGCAGCCATAGTGTGTTTTCTAAATGTGTGACTCTGTTCTGTTTTGTAATTCCGTTCAAGTGTAGCGATTTTGACATTCCCTCTATAAGTGATATCTTAGGATAAGTGTCTTTTTCTCTGTGACTTATTTCACTGAGAGTCATCGTACCTAAATCCACTCATCCTGCTGCTACTAGCCTTATGACATTGATTTCATGGCTGAGTGATATTCCATTGTGCCTAAGTACCACAACTTCTTTATCCATTTTTCGCTTTCCTGGGATATTGAAGGTGTACCGAAGTGGAGGTTCTTGGAAACAGAGCAGCCCTAAACTTTGGGGTGCCTGTGTCTTGTTGATTTTTAGGTTTCCCGATTTATACGCCCATGAGTGGAAGTGCCCTATGCTCTCTAAGCTGTGCTTATTACATGTTTCAGGACACACCGTACACTTCTCCAGAGTGGCTGTTGGCAATTTACAGCCCGCCCGTCAGCGTAGCAAGGCTCCCATGTCTCCATGGCCTGTCCTGCATTTCTGGTTTTTACACTTTTTTCAGCATGGCCCTTTTGACCGATGGCAAGCGAGACTTCTTTGTAGCGCTGATTTGCCTTTCCGGCTTGCCTGGTTGGCCAAAAAGGGCGTATGCGTTTTTTCCTGAATATATTCAGGAAAAAACGCATACGCCCTTTTTGGCCAAGGGCATCATTGTCAACGCTGTGCCGCTTTTCATGTGCTTTCAAGGCGAGTCGAGTCTGCCTCCTGAAACCTGTTTCCTGCAATTCTGCCTTGCTTTCAAATCCTCCTCGTTGCCTTCCCTCAATATATTTGTGGACGAGAGTTATCATTTATAACTCTGCAGGTTTGTGAGTTGCAGTGCCCCTGAGCTCCGTTTGTCAACTCGCTTTTTTGGGAGCTGGCCGCCAAAGCGCAGGATTGCTTCAGGCCGTATTCTGGTTCCGGGGGGCAGGCTGAGCCTGTGGCTCATTCTTCTTCCTGATGGGAAAACAGAGTGACCTGTGCCTGTCCCAACACCTAGAGCTAGTCTCTCATTGGTTCCCCCTCTTCCCGTTCATCCTCAGGCCAAATTGCGACCTGTCCGAAACAGGAGGTTAAAGGTGCTGATTCTCCAAGTAGGGAGATGGTTAGTAGAGCGGCTGGAATGGCGAACCCGAGCACAAGGAGAGGAGAAATGAGGTGCGTTTGAGAACCCTTTCCCGATCACACGGTGTACCATCTTCTGGGTTTCCCACGCATGTTTTCGATGTCGGAAGATGCCCTTGAACCTGGAGATTTGGGACCCACGGCATGGGTACCACGCAGTAGGACTTTAAAGGGTCTGCGTTTGCTCACCCAAGCTCACCAATCCTCTCAGCCCCAAGAGTGTCCAGCCTCATGTCTCATCCAGCTGTGGGTCTAGATATGGTCAATCCAGGTTGCATCAGAGCCCCTGAACGGATTTTGGAAGAATTTCTCTCTCTTTCACTGTCTTTGTTTTATGGGGTTTTTTTTTTAAGTAATCTATTTTTATAATGGGGTTTAGCTGCTTTTCACTGCTGTGTTTATGCCGCTTTACACCCTCTTGATGCACTTCCAGAGAGAGATCAATACCTAGGTTTTAAGACTCTTACTAGTCAGATATATTCTTGGGCGGTGAATAGGGGCTGTTGAGTCCAGTTCACTGAGCAGGGAGTAGGTCTTGTCTATTACATATTCGGCTTGTGGAACGGTATCTGAGCTAATTTCAAACCCTTGTTTTATGCATCACCCCACCTCACCTTTCCCGTTAAGCAGCCATAGTGTGTTTTCTAAATGTGTGACTCTGTTCTGTTTTGTAATTCCGTTCAAGTGTAGCGATTTTGACATTCCCTCTATAAGTGATATCTTAGGATAAGTGTCTTTTTCTCTGTGACTTATTTCACTGAGAGTCATCGTACCTAAATCCACTCATCCTGCTGCTACTAGCCTTATGACATTGATTTCATGGCTGAGTGATATTCCATTGTGCCTAAGTACCACAACTTCTTTATCCATTTTTCGCACTCCTGGGATATTGAAGGTGTACCGAAGTGGAGGTTCTTGGAAACAGAGCAGCCCTAAACTTTGGGGTGCCTGTGTCTTGTTGATTTTTAGGTTTCCCGATTTATACGCCCATGAGTGGAAGTGCCCTATGCTCTCTAAGCTGTGCTTATTACATGTTTCAGGACACACCGTACACTTCTCCAGAGTGGCTGTTGGCAATTTACAGCCCGCCCGTCAGCGTAGCAAGGCTCCCATGTCTCCATGGCCTGTCCTGCATTTCTGGTTTTTACACTTTTTTCAGCATGGCCCTTTTGACCGATGGCAAGCGAGACTTCTTTGTAGCGCTGATTTGCCTTTCCGGCTTGCCTGGTTTGCCAAAAAGGGCGTATGCGTTTTTTCCTGAATATATTCAGGAAAAAACGCATACGCCCTTTTTGGCCAAGGGCATCATTGTCAACGCTGTGCCGCTTTTCATGTGCTTTCAAGGCGAGTCGAGTCTGCCTCCTGAAACCTGTTTCCTGCAATTCTGCCTTGCTTTCAAATCCTCCTCGTTGCCTTCCCTCAATATATTTGTGGACGAGAGTTATCATTTATAACTCTGCAGGTTTGTGAGTTGCAGTGCCCCTGAGCTCCGTTTGTCAACTCGCTTTTTTGGGAGCTGGCCGCCAAAGCGCAGGATTGCTTCAGGCCGTATTCTGGTTCCGGGGGGCAGGCTGAGCCTGTGGCTCATTCTTCTTCCTGATGGGAAAACAGAGTGACCTGTGCCTGTCCCAACACCTAGAGCTAGTCTCTCATTGGTTCCCCCTCTTCCCGTTCATCATCAGGCCAAATTGCGACCTGTCCGAAACAGGAGGTTAAAGGTGCTGATTCTCCAAGTAGGGAGATGGTTAGTAGAGCGGCTGGAATGGCGAACCCGAGCACAAGGAGAGGAGAAATGAGGTGCGTTTGAGAGCCCTTTCCCGATCACACGGTGTACCATCTTCTGGGTTTCCCACGCATGTTTTCGATGTCGGAAGATGCCCTTGAACCTGGAGATTTGGGACCCACGGCATGGGTACCACGCAGTAGGACTTTAAAGGGTCTGCGTTTGCTCACCCAAGCTCACCAATCCTCTCAGCCCCAAGAGTGTCCAGCCTCATGTCTCATCTAGCTGTGGGTCTAGATATGGTCAATCCAGGTTGCATCAGAGCCCCTGAACGGATTTTGTAAGAATTTCTCTCTCTTTCACTGTCTTTGTTTTATGGGGTTTTTTTTAAGTAATCTATTTTTATAATGGGGTTTAGCTGCTTTTCACTGCTGTGTTTATGCCGCTTTACACCCTCTTGATGCACTTCCAGAGAGAGATCAATACATAGGTTTTAAGACTCTTACTCATCAGATATATTCTTGGGCGGTGAATAGGGGCTGTTGAGTCCAGTTCACTGAGCAGGGAGTAGGTCTTGTCTATTACATATTTGGCTTGTGGAACGGTATCTGAGCTAATTTCAAACCCTTGTTTTATGCATCACCCCACCTCACCTTTCCCGTTAAGCAGCCATAGTGTGTTTTCTAAATGTGTGACTCTGTTCTGTTTTGTAATTCAGTTCAAGTGTAGCGATTTTGACATTCCCTCTATAAGTGATATCTTAGGATAAGTGTCTTTTTCTCTGTGACTTATTTCACTGAGAGTCATCGTACCTAAATCCACTCATCCTGCTGCTACTAGCCTTATGACATTGATTTCATGGCTGAGTGATATTCCATTGTGCCTAAGTACCACAACTTCTTTATCCATTTTTCGCTTTCCTGGGATATTGAAGGTGTACCGAAGTGGAGGTTCTTGGAAACAGAGCAGCCCTAAACTTTGGGGTGCCTGTGTCTTGTTGATTTTTAGGTTTCCCGATTTATACGCCCATGAGTGGAAGTGCCCTATGCTCTCTAAGCTGTGCTTATTACATGTTTCAGGACACACCGTACACTTCTCCAGAGTGGCTGCTGGCAATTTACAGCCCGCCCATCAGCGTAGCAAGGCTCCCATGTCTCCATGGCCTGTCCTGCATTTCTGGTTTTTACACTTTTTTCAGCATGGCCCTTTTGACCGATGGCAAGCGAGACTTCTTTGTAGCGCTGATTTGCCTTTCGGGCTTGCCTGGTTGGCCAAAAGGGGCGTATGCGTTTTTTCCTGAATATATTCAGGAAAAAACGCATACGCCCCTTTTGGCCAAGGGCATCATTGTCAACGCTTTGCCGCTTTTCATGTGCTTTCAAGGCGAGTCGACTCTGCCTCCTGAAACCTGTTTCCTGCAATTCTGCCTTGCTTTCAAATCCTCTTCGTTGCCTTCCCTCAATATATTTGTGGACGAGAGTTATCATTTATAACTCTGCAGGTTTGTGAATTGCAGTGCCCCTGAGCTCCATTTGTCAACTCGCTTTTTTGGGAGCTGGCCGCCAAAGCGCAGGATTGCTTCAGGCCGTATTCTGGTTCCGGGGGGCAGGCTGAGCCTGTGGTTCATTCTTCTTCCTGATGGGAAAATAGAGTGACCTGTGCCTGTCCCAACACCTAGAGCTAGTCTCTCATTGGTTCCCCGTCTTCCCGTTCATCCTCAGGCCAAATTGCGACCTGTCCGAAACAGGAGGTTAAAGGTGCAGATTCTCCAAGTAGGGAGATTGTTAGTAGAGCGGCTGGAATGGCGAACCCGAGCACAAGGAGAGGAGAAATGAGGTGCGTTTGAGAACCCTTTCCCGATCACACGGTGTACCATCTTCTGGGTTTCCCACGCATGTTTTCGATGTAGGAAGATGCCCTTGAACCTGGAGATTTGGGACCCACGGCATGGGTACCACGCAGTAGGACTTTAAAGGGTCTGCGTTTGCTCACCCAAGCTCACCAATCCTCTCAGCCCCAAGAGTGTCCAGCCTCATGTCTCATCCAGCTGTGGGTCTAGATATGGTCAATCCAGGTTGCATCAGAGCCCCTGAACGGATTTTGTAAGAATTTCTCTCTCTTTCACTGTCTTTGTTTTATGGGGTTTTTTTTAAGTAATCTATTTTTATAATGGGGTTTAGCTGCTTTTCACTGCTGTGTTTATGCCGCTTTACACCCTCTTGATGCACTTCCAGAGAGAGATCAATACATAGGTTTCAAGACTCTTACTCGTCAGATATATTCTTGGGCGGTGAATAGGGGCTGTTGAGTCCAGTTCACTGAGCAGGGAGTAGGTCTTGTCTATTACATATTTGGCTTGTGGAACGGTATCTGAGCTAATTTCAAACCCTTGTTTTATGCATCACCCCACCTCACCTTTCCCGTTAAGCAGCCATAGTGTGTTTTCTAAATGTGTGACTCTGTTCTGTTTTGTAATTCAGTTCAAGTGTAGCGATTTTGACATTCCCTCTATAAGTGATATCTTAGGATAAGTGTCTTTTTCTCTGTGACTTATTTCACTGAGAGTCATCGTACCTAAATCCACTCATCCTGCTGCTACTAGCCTTATGACATTGATTTCATGGCTGAGTGATATTCCATTGTGCCTAAGTACCACAACTTCTTTATCCATTTTTCGCTTTCCTGGGATATTGAAGGTGTACCGAAGTGGAGGTTCTTGGAAACAGAGCAGCCCTAAACTTTGGGGTGCCTGTGTCTTGTTGATTTTTAGGTTTCCCGATTTATACGCCCATGAGTGGAAGTGCCCTATGCTCTCTAAGCTGTGCTTATTACATGTTTCAGGACACACCGTACACTTCTCCAGAGTGGCTGCTGGCAATTTACAGCCCGCCCATCAGCGTAGCAAGGCTCCCATGTCTCCATGGCCTGTCCTGCATTTCTGGTTTTTACACTTTTTTCAGCATGGCCCTTTTGACCGATGGCAAGCGAGACTTCTTTGTAGCGCTGATTTGCCTTTCGGGCTTGCCTGGTTGGCCAAAAGGGGCGTATGCGTTTTTTCCTGAATATATTCAGGAAAAAACGCATACGCCCCTTTTGGCCAAGGGCATCATTGTCAACGCTTTGCCGCTTTTCATGTGCTTTCAAGGCGAGTCGACTCTGCCTCCTGAAACCTGTTTCCTGCAATTCTGCCTTGCTTTCAAATCCTCTTCGTTGCCTTCCCTCAATATATTTGTGGACGAGAGTTATCATTTATAACTCTGCAGGTTTGTGAATTGCAGTGCCCCTGAGCTCCATTTGTCAACTCGCTTTTTTGGGAGCTGGCCGCCAAAGCGCAGGATTGCTTCAGGCCGTATTCTGGTTCCGGGGGGCAGGCTGAGCCTGTGGTTCATTCTTCTTCCTGATGGGAAAATAGAGTGACCTGTGCCTGTCCCAACACCTAGAGCTAGTCTCTCATTGGTTCCCCGTCTTCCCGTTCATCCTCAGGCCAAATTGCGACCTGTCCGAAACAGGAGGTTAAAGGTGCAGATTCTCCAAGTAGGGAGATTGTTAGTAGAGCGGCTGGAATGGCGAACCCGAGCACAAGGAGAGGAGAAATGAGGTGCGTTTGAGAACCCTTTCCCGATCACACGGTGTACCATCTTCTGGGTTTCCCACGCATGTTTTCGATGTAGGAAGATGCCCTTGAACCTGGAGATTTGGGACCCACGGCATGGGTACCACGCAGTAGGACTTTAAAGGGTCTGCGTTTGCTCACCCAAGCTCACCAATCCTCTCAGCCCCAAGAGTGTCCAGCCTCATGTCTCATCCAGCTGTGGGTCTAGATATGGTCAATCCAGGTTGCATCAGAGCCCCTGAACGGATTTTGTAAGAATTTCTCTCTCTTTCACTCTCTTTGTTTTATGGGGTTTTTTTTAAGTAATCTATTTTTATAATGGGGTTTAGCTGCTTTTCACTGCTGTGTTTATGCCGCTTTACACCCTCTTGATGCACTTCCAGAGAGAGATCAATACATAGGTTTCAAGACTCTTACTCGTCAGATATATTCTTGGGCGGTGAATAGGGGCTGTTGAGTCCAGTTCACTGAGCAGGGAGTAGGTCTTGTCTATTACATATTTGGCTTGTGGAACGGTATCTGAGCTAATTTCAAACCCTTGTTTTATGCATCACCCCACCTCACCTTTCCCGTTAAGCAGCCATAGTGTGTTTTCTAAATGTGTGACTCTGTTCTGTTTTGTAATTCAGTTCAAGTGTAGCGATTTTGACATTCCCTCTATAAGTGATATCTTAGGATAAGTGTCTTTTTCTCTGTGACTTATTTCACTGAGAGTCATCGTACCTAAATCCACTCATCCTGCTGCTACTAGCCTTATGACATTGATTTCATGGCTGAGTGATATTCCATTGTGCCTAAGTACCACAACTTCTTTATCCATTTTTCGCTTTCCTGGGATATTGAAGGTGTACCGAAGTGGAGGTTCTTGGAAACAGAGCAGCCCTAAACTTTGGGGTGCCTGTGTCTTGTTGATTTTTAGGTTTCCCGATTTATACGCCCATGAGTGGAAGTGCCCTATGCTCTCTAAGCTGTGCTTATTACATGTTTCAGGACACACCGTACACTTCTCCAGAGTGGCTGCTGGCAATTTACAGCCCGCCCATCAGCGTAGCAAGGCTCCCATGTCTCCATGGCCTGTCCTGCATTTCTGGTTTTTACACTTTTTTCAGCATGGCCCTTTTGACCGATGGCAAGCGAGACTTCTTTGTAGCGCTGATTTGCCTTTCGGGCTTGCCTGGTTGGCCAAAAGGGGCGTATGCGTTTTTTCCTGAATATATTCAGGAAAAAACGCATACGCCCCTTTTGGCCAAGGGCATCATTGTCAACGCTTTGCCGCTTTTCATGTGCTTTCAAGGCGAGTCGACTCTGCCTCCTGAAACCTGTTTCCTGCAATTCTGCCTTGCTTTCAAATCCTCTTCGTTGCCTTCCCTCAATATATTTGTGGACGAGAGTTATCATTTATAACTCTGCAGGTTTGTGAATTGCAGTGCCCCTGAGCTCCATTTGTCAACTCGCTTTTTTGGGAGCTGGCCGCCAAAGCGCAGGATTGCTTCAGGCCGTATTCTGGTTCCGGGGGGCAGGCTGAGCCTGTGGTTCATTCTTCTTCCTGATGGGAAAATAGAGTGACCTGTGCCTGTCCCAACACCTAGAGCTAGTCTCTCATTGGTTCCCCGTCTTCCCGTTCATCCTCAGGCCAAATTGCGACCTGTCCGAAACAGGAGGTTAAAGGTGCAGATTCTCCAAGTAGGGAGATTGTTAGTAGAGCGGCTGGAATGGCGAACCCGAGCACAAGGAGAGGAGAAATGAGGTGCGTTTGAGAACCCTTTCCCGATCACACGGTGTACCATCTTCTGGGTTTCCCACGCATGTTTTCGATGTAGGAAGATGCCCTTGAACCTGGAGATTTGGGACCCACGGCATGGGTACCACGCAGTAGGACTTTAAAGGGTCTGCGTTTGCTCACCCAAGCTCACCAATCCTCTCAGCCCCAAGAGTGTCCAGCCTCATGTCTCATCCAGCTGTGGGTCTAGATATGGTCAATCCAGGTTGCATCAGAGCCCCTGAACGGATTTTGTAAGAATTTCTCTCTCTTTCACTCTCTTTGTTTTATGGGGTTTTTTTTAAGTAATCTATTTTTATAATGGGGTTTAGCTGCTTTTCACTGCTGTGTTTATGCCGCTTTACACCCTCTTGATGCACTTCCAGAGAGAGATCAATACATAGGTTTCAAGACTCTTACTCGTCAGATATATTCTTGGGCGGTGAATAGGGGCTGTTGAGTCCAGTTCACTGAGCAGGGAGTAGGTCTTGTCTATTACATATTTGGCTTGTGGAACGGTATCTGAGCTAATTTCAAACCCTTGTTTTATGCATCACCCCACCTCACCTTTCCCGTTAAGCAGCCATAGTGTGTTTTCTAAATGTGTGACTCTGTTCTGTTTTGTAATTCAGTTCAAGTGTAGCGATTTTGACATTCCCTCTATAAGTGATATCTTAGGATAAGTGTCTTTTTCTCTGTGACTTATTTCACTGAGAGTCATCGTACCTAAATCCACTCATCCTGCTGCTACTAGCCTTATGACATTGATTTCATGGCTGAGTGATATTCCATTGTGCCTAAGTACCACAACTTCTTTATCCATTTTTCGCTTTCCTGGGATATTGAAGGTGTACCGAAGTGGAGGTTCTTGGAAACAGAGCAGCCCTAAACTTTGGGGTGCCTGTGTCTTGTTGATTTTTAGGTTTCCCGATTTATACGCCCATGAGTGGAAGTGCCCTATGCTCTCTAAGCTGTGCTTATTACATGTTTCAGGACACACCGTACACTTCTCCAGAGTGGCTGCTGGCAATTTACAGCCCGCCCATCAGCGTAGCAAGGCTCCCATGTCTCCATGGCCTGTCCTGCATTTCTGGTTTTTACACTTTTTTCAGCATGGCCCTTTTGACCGATGGCAAGCGAGACTTCTTTGTAGCGCTGATTTGCCTTTCGGGCTTGCCTGGTTGGCCAAAAGGGGCGTATGCGTTTTTTCCTGAATATATTCAGGAAAAAACGCATACGCCCCTTTTGGCCAAGGGCATCATTGTCAACGCTTTGCCGCTTTTCATGTGCTTTCAAGGCGAGTCGACTCTGCCTCCTGAAACCTGTTTCCTGCAATTCTGCCTTGCTTTCAAATCCTCTTCGTTGCCTTCCCTCAATATATTTGTGGACGAGAGTTATCATTTATAACTCTGCAGGTTTGTGAGTTGCAGTGCCCCTGAGCTCCATTTGTCAACTCGCTTTTTTGGGAGCTGGCCGCCAAAGCGCAGGATTGCTTCAGGCCGTATTCTGGTTCCGGGGGGCAGGCTGAGCCTGTGGTTCATTCTTCTTCCTGATGGGAAAATAGAGTGACCTGTGCCTGTCCCAACACCTAGAGCTAGTCTCTCATTGGTTCCCCGTCTTCCCGTTCATCCTCAGGCCAAATTGCGACCTGTCCGAAACAGGAGGTTAAAGGTGCAGATTCTCCAAGTAGGGAGATTGTTAGTAGAGCGGCTGGAATGGCGAACCCGAGCACAAGGAGAGGAGAAATGAGGTGCGTTTGAGAACCCTTTCCCGATCACACGGTGTACCATCTTCTGGGTTTCCCACGCATGTTTTCGATGTAGGAAGATGCCCTTGAACCTGGAGATTTGGGACCCACGGCATGGGTACCACGCAGTAGGACTTTAAAGGGTCTGCGTTTGCTCACCCAAGCTCACCAATCCTCTCAGCCCCAAGAGTGTCCAGCCTCATGTCCCATCCAGCTGTGGGTCTAGATATGGTCAATCCAGGTTGCATCAGAGCCCCTGAACGGATTTTGTAAGAATTTCTCTCTCTTTCACTGTCTTTGTTTTATGGGGTTTTTTTTAAGTAATCTATTTTTATAATGGGGTTTAGCTGCTTTTCACTGCTGTGTTTATGCCGCTTTACACCCTCTTGATGCACTTCCAGAGAGAGATCAATACATAGGTTTTAAGACTCTTACTCGTCAGATATATTCTTGGGCGGTGAATAGGGGCTGTTGAGTCCAGTTCACTGAGCAGGGAGTAGGTCTTGTCTATTACATATTTGGCTTGTGGAACGGTATCTGAGCTAATTTCAAACCCTTGTTTTATGCATCACCCCACCTCACCTTTCCCGTTAAGCAGCCATAGTGTGTTTTCTAAATGTGTGACTCTGTTCTGTTTTGTAATTCAGTTCAAGTGTAGCGATTTTGACATTCCCTCTATAAGTGATATCTTAGGATAAGTGTCTTTTTCTCTGTGACTTATTTCACTGAGAGTCATCGTACCTAAATCCACTCATCCTGCTGCTACTAGCCTTATGACATTGATTTCATGGCTGAGTGATATTCCATTGTGCCTAAGTACCACAACTTCTTTATCCATTTTTCGCTTTCCTGGGATATTGAAGGTGTACCGAAGTGGAGGTTCTTGGAAACAGAGCAGCCCTAAACTTTGGGGTGCCTGTGTCTTGTTGATTTTTAGGTTTCCCGATTTATACGCCCATGAGTGGAAGTGCCCTATGCTCTCTAAGCTGTGCTTATTACATGTTTCAGGACACACCGTACACTTCTCCAGAGTGGCTGCTGGCAATTTACAGCCCGCCCATCAGCGTAGCAAGGCTCCCATGTCTCCATGGCCTGTCCTGCATTTCTGGTTTTTACACTTTTTTCAGCATGGCCCTTTTGACCGATGGCAAGCGAGACTTCTTTGTAGCGCTGATTTGCCTTTCGGGCTTGCCTGGTTGGCCAAAAAGGGCGTATGCGTTTTTTCCTGAATATATTCAGGAAAAAACGCATACGCCCTTTTTGGCCAAGGGCATCATTGTCAACGCTTTGCCGCTTTTCATGTGCTTTCAAGGCGAGTCGACTCTGCCTCCTGAAACCTGTTTCCTGCAATTCTGCCTTGCTTTCAAATCCTCTTCGTTGCCTTCCCTCAATATATTTGTGGACGAGAGTTATCATTTATAACTCTGCAGGTTTGTGAATTGCAGTGCCCCTGAGCTCCATTTGTCAACTCGCTTTTTTGGGAGCTGGCCGCCAAAGCGCAGGATTGCTTCAGGCCGTATTCTGGTTCCGGGGGGCAGGCTGAGCCTGTGGTTCATTCTTCTTCCTGATGGGAAAATAGAGTGACCTGTGCCTGTCCCAACACCTAGAGCTAGTCTCTCATTGGTTCCCCGTCTTCCCGTTCATCCTCAGGCCAAATTGCGACCTGTCCGAAACAGGAGGTTAAAGGTGCAGATTCTCCAAGTAGGGAGATTGTTAGTAGAGCGGCTGGAATGGCGAACCCGAGCACAAGGAGAGGAGAAATGAGGTGCGTTTGAGAACCCTTTCCCGATCACACGGTGTACCATCTTCTGGGTTTCCCACGCATGTTTTCGATGTAGGAAGATGCCCTTGAACCTGGAGATTTGGGACCCACGGCATGGGTACCACGCAGTAGGACTTTAAAGGGTCTGCGTTTGCTCACCCAAGCTCACCAATCCTCTCAGCCCCAAGAGTGTCCAGCCTCATGTCTCATCCAGCTGTGGGTCTAGATATGGTCAATCCAGGTTGCATCAGAGCCCCTGAACGGATTTTGTAAGAATTTCTCTCTCTTTCACTGTCTTTGTTTTATGGGGTTTTTTTTAAGTAATCTATTTTTATAATGGGGTTTAGCTGCTTTTCACTGCTGTGTTTATGCCGCTTTACACCCTCTTGATGCACTTCCAGAGAGAGATCAATACATAGGTTTCAAGACTCTTACTCGTCAGATATATTCTTGGGCGGTGAATAGGGGCTGTTGAGTCCAGTTCACTGAGCAGGGAGTAGGTCTTGTCTATTACATATTTGGCTTGTGGAACGGTATCTGAGCTAATTTCAAACCCTTGTTTTATGCATCACCCCACCTCACCTTTCCCGTTAAGCAGCCATAGTGTGTTTTCTAAATGTGTGACTCTGTTCTGTTTTGTAATTCAGTTCAAGTGTAGCGATTTTGACATTCCCTCTATAAGTGATATCTTAGGATAAGTGTCTTTTTCTCTGTGACTTATTTCACTGAGAGTCATCGTACCTAAATCCACTCATCCTGCTGCTACTAGCCTTATGACATTGATTTCATGGCTGAGTGATATTCCATTGTGCCTAAGTACCACAACTTCTTTATCCATTTTTCGCTTTCCTGGGATATTGAAGGTGTACCGAAGTGGAGGTTCTTGGAAACAGAGCAGCCCTAAACTTTGGGGTGCCTGTGTCTTGTTGATTTTTAGGTTTCCCGATTTATACGCCCATGAGTGGAAGTGCCCTATGCTCTCTAAGCTGTGCTTATTACATGTTTCAGGACACACCGTACACTTCTCCAGAGTGGCTGCTGGCAATTTACAGCCCGCCCATCAGCGTAGCAAGGCTCCCATGTCTCCATGGCCTGTCCTGCATTTCTGGTTTTTACACTTTTTTCAGCATGGCCCTTTTGACCGATGGCAAGCGAGACTTCTTTGTAGCGCTGATTTGCCTTTCGGGCTTGCCTGGTTGGCCAAAAAGGGCGTATGCGTTTTTTCCTGAATATATTCAGGAAAAAACGCATACGCCCTTTTTGGCCAAGGGCATCATTGTCAACGCTTTGCCGCTTTTCATGTGCTTTCAAGGCGAGTCGAGTCTGCCTCCTGAAACCTGTTTCCTGCAATTCTGCCTTGCTTTCAAATCCTCTTCGTTGCCTTCCCTCAATATATTTGTGGACGAGAGTTATCATTTATAACTCTGCAGGTTTGTGAATTGCAGTGCCCCTGAGCTCCATTTGTCAACTCGCTTTTTTGGGAGCTGGCCGCCAAAGCGCAGGATTGCTTCAGGCCGTATTCTGGTTCCGGGGGGCAGGCTGAGCCTGTGGTTCATTCTTCTTCCTGATGGGAAAATAGAGTGACCTGTGCCTGTCCCAACACCTAGAGCTAGTCTCTCATTGGTTCCCCGTCTTCCCGTTCATCCTCAGGCCAAATTGCGACCTGTCCGAAACAGGAGGTTAAAGGTGCAGATTCTCCAAGTAGGGAGATTGTTAGTAGAGCGGCTGGAATGGCGAACCCGAGCACAAGGAGAGGAGAAATGAGGTGCGTTTGAGAACCCTTTCCCGATCACACGGTGTACCATCTTCTGGGTTTCCCACGCATGTTTTCGATGTAGGAAGATGCCCTTGAACCTGGAGATTTGGGACCCACGGCATGGGTACCACGCAGTAGGACTTTAAAGGGTCTGCGTTTGCTCACCCAAGCTCACCAATCCTCTCAGCCCCAAGAGTGTCCAGCCTCATGTCTCATCCAGCTGTGGGTCTAGATATGGTCAATCCAGGTTGCATCAGAGCCCCTGAACGGATTTTGTAAGAATTTCTCTCTCTTTCACTGTCTTTGTTTTATGGGGTTTTTTTTAAGTAATCTATTTTTATAATGGGGTTTAGCTGCTTTTCACTGCTGTGTTTATGCCGCTTTACACCCTCTTGATGCACTTCCAGAGAGAGATCAATACATAGGTTTCAAGACTCTTACTCGTCAGATATATTCTTGGGCGGTGAATAGGGGCTGTTGAGTCCAGTTCACTGAGCAGGGAGTAGGTCTTGTCTATTACATATTTGGCTTGTGGAACGGTATCTGAGCTAATTTCAAACCCTTGTTTTATGCATCACCCCACCTCACCTTTCCCGTTAAGCAGCCATAGTGTGTTTTCTAAATGTGTGACTCTGTTCTGTTTTGTAATTCAGTTCAAGTGTAGCGATTTTGACATTCCCTCTATAAGTGATATCTTAGGATAAGTGTCTTTTTCTCTGTGACTTATTTCACTGAGAGTCATCGTACCTAAATCCACTCATCCTGCTGCTACTAGCCTTATGACATTGATTTCATGGCTGAGTGATATTCCATTGTGCCTAAGTACCACAACTTCTTTATCCATTTTTCGCTTTCCTGGGATATTGAAGGTGTACCGAAGTGGAGGTTCTTGGAAACAGAGCAGCCCTAAACTTTGGGGTGCCTGTGTCTTGTTGATTTTTAGGTTTCCCGATTTATACGCCCATGAGTGGAAGTGCCCTATGCTCTCTAAGCTGTGCTTATTACATGTTTCAGGACACACCGTACACTTCTCCAGA
Organism: Eubalaena glacialis; assembly: GCF_028564815.1. NCBI lineage: Eukaryota > Metazoa > Chordata > Mammalia > Artiodactyla > Balaenidae > Eubalaena > Eubalaena glacialis. The sequence continues at coordinate 117,153,668 of NC_083722.1, forward strand.
GTGGCTGCTGGCAATTTACAGCCCGCCCATCAGCGTAGCAAGGCTCCCATGTCTCCATGGCCTGTCCTGCATTTCTGGTTTTTACACTTTTTTCAGCATGGCCCTTTTGACCGATGGCAAGCGAGACTTCTTTGTAGCGCTGATTTGCCTTTCGGGCTTGCCTGGTTGGCCAAAAAGGGCGTATGCGTTTTTTCCTGAATATATTCAGGAAAAAACGCATACGCCCTTTTTGGCCAAGGGCATCATTGTCAACGCTTTGCCGCTTTTCATGTGCTTTCAAGGCGAGTCGAGTCTGCCTCCTGAAACCTGTTTCCTGCAATTCTGCCTTGCTTTCAAATCCTCTTCGTTGCCTTCCCTCAATATATTTGTGGACGAGAGTTATCATTTATAACTCTGCAGGTTTGTGAATTGCAGTGCCCCTGAGCTCCATTTGTCAACTCGCTTTTTTGGGAGCTGGCCGCCAAAGCGCAGGATTGCTTCAGGCCGTATTCTGGTTCCGGGGGGCAGGCTGAGCCTGTGGTTCATTCTTCTTCCTGATGGGAAAATAGAGTGACCTGTGCCTGTCCCAACACCTAGAGCTAGTCTCTCATTGGTTCCCCGTCTTCCCGTTCATCCTCAGGCCAAATTGCGACCTGTCCGAAACAGGAGGTTAAAGGTGCAGATTCTCCAAGTAGGGAGATTGTTAGTAGAGCGGCTGGAATGGCGAACCCGAGCACAAGGAGAGGAGAAATGAGGTGCGTTTGAGAACCCTTTCCCGATCACACGGTGTACCATCTTCTGGGTTTCCCACGCATGTTTTCGATGTAGGAAGATGCCCTTGAACCTGGAGATTTGGGACCCACGGCATGGGTACCACGCAGTAGGACTTTAAAGGGTCTGCGTTTGCTCACCCAAGCTCACCAATCCTCTCAGCCCCAAGAGTGTCCAGCCTCATGTCTCATCCAGCTGTGGGTCTAGATATGGTCAATCCAGGTTGCATCAGAGCCCCTGAACGGATTTTGTAAGAATTTCTCTCTCTTTCACTGTCTTTGTTTTATGGGGTTTTTTTTAAGTAATCTATTTTTATAATGGGGTTTAGCTGCTTTTCACTGCTGTGTTTATGCCGCTTTACACCCTCTTGATGCACTTCCAGAGAGAGATCAATACATAGGTTTCAAGACTCTTACTCGTCAGATATATTCTTGGGCGGTGAATAGGGGCTGTTGAGTCCAGTTCACTGAGCAGGGAGTAGGTCTTGTCTATTACATATTTGGCTTGTGGAACGGTATCTGAGCTAATTTCAAACCCTTGTTTTATGCATCACCCCACCTCACCTTTCCCGTTAAGCAGCCATAGTGTGTTTTCTAAATGTGTGACTCTGTTCTGTTTTGTAATTCAGTTCAAGTGTAGCGATTTTGACATTCCCTCTATAAGTGATATCTTAGGATAAGTGTCTTTTTCTCTGTGACTTATTTCACTGAGAGTCATCGTACCTAAATCCACTCATCCTGCTGCTACTAGCCTTATGACATTGATTTCATGGCTGAGTGATATTCCATTGTGCCTAAGTACCACAACTTCTTTATCCATTTTTCGCTTTCCTGGGATATTGAAGGTGTACCGAAGTGGAGGTTCTTGGAAACAGAGCAGCCCTAAACTTTGGGGTGCCTGTGTCTTGTTGATTTTTAGGTTTCCCGATTTATACGCCCATGAGTGGAAGTGCCCTATGCTCTCTAAGCTGTGCTTATTACATGTTTCAGGACACACCGTACACTTCTCCAGAGTGGCTGCTGGCAATTTACAGCCCGCCCATCAGCGTAGCAAGGCTCCCATGTCTCCATGGCCTGTCCTGCATTTCTGGTTTTTACACTTTTTTCAGCATGGCCCTTTTGACCGATGGCAAGCGAGACTTCTTTGTAGCGCTGATTTGCCTTTCGGGCTTGCCTGGTTGGCCAAAAGGGGCGTATGCGTTTTTTCCTGAATATATTCAGGAAAAAACGCATACGCCCCTTTTGGCCAAGGGCATCATTGTCAACGCTTTGCCGCTTTTCATGTGCTTTCAAGGCGAGTCGACTCTGCCTCCTGAAACCTGTTTCCTGCAATTCTGCCTTGCTTTCAAATCCTCTTCGTTGCCTTCCCTCAATATATTTGTGGACGAGAGTTATCATTTATAACTCTGCAGGTTTGTGAATTGCAGTGCCCCTGAGCTCCATTTGTCAACTCGCTTTTTTGGGAGCTGGCCGCCAAAGCGCAGGATTGCTTCAGGCCGTATTCTGGTTCCGGGGGGCAGGCTGAGCCTGTGGTTCATTCTTCTTCCTGATGGGAAAATAGAGTGACCTGTGCCTGTCCCAACACCTAGAGCTAGTCTCTCATTGGTTCCCCGTCTTCCCGTTCATCCTCAGGCCAAATTGCGACCTGTCCGAAACAGGAGGTTAAAGGTGCAGATTCTCCAAGTAGGGAGATTGTTAGTAGAGCGGCTGGAATGGCGAACCCGAGCACAAGGAGAGGAGAAATGAGGTGCGTTTGAGAACCCTTTCCCGATCACACGGTGTACCATCTTCTGGGTTTCCCACGCATGTTTTCGATGTAGGAAGATGCCCTTGAACCTGGAGATTTGGGACCCACGGCATGGGTACCACGCAGTAGGACTTTAAAGGGTCTGCGTTTGCTCACCCAAGCTCACCAATCCTCTCAGCCCCAAGAGTGTCCAGCCTCATGTCTCATCCAGCTGTGGGTCTAGATATGGTCAATCCAGGTTGCATCAGAGCCCCTGAACGGATTTTGTAAGAATTTCTCTCTCTTTCACTGTCTTTGTTTTATGGGGTTTTTTTTAAGTAATCTATTTTTATAATGGGGTTTAGCTGCTTTTCACTGCTGTGTTTATGCCGCTTTACACCCTCTTGATGCACTTCCAGAGAGAGATCAATACATAGGTTTCAAGACTCTTACTCGTCAGATATATTCTTGGGCGGTGAATAGGGGCTGTTGAGTCCAGTTCACTGAGCAGGGAGTAGGTCTTGTCTATTACATATTTGGCTTGTGGAACGGTATCTGAGCTAATTTCAAACCCTTGTTTTATGCATCACCCCACCTCACCTTTCCCGTTAAGCAGCCATAGTGTGTTTTCTAAATGTGTGACTCTGTTCTGTTTTGTAATTCAGTTCAAGTGTAGCGATTTTGACATTCCCTCTATAAGTGATATCTTAGGATAAGTGTCTTTTTCTCTGTGACTTATTTCACTGAGAGTCATCGTACCTAAATCCACTCATCCTGCTGCTACTAGCCTTATGACATTGATTTCATGGCTGAGTGATATTCCATTGTGCCTAAGTACCACAACTTCTTTATCCATTTTTCGCTTTCCTGGGATATTGAAGGTGTACCGAAGTGGAGGTTCTTGGAAACAGAGCAGCCCTAAACTTTGGGGTGCCTGTGTCTTGTTGATTTTTAGGTTTCCCGATTTATACGCCCATGAGTGGAAGTGCCCTATGCTCTCTAAGCTGTGCTTATTACATGTTTCAGGACACACCGTACACTTCTCCAGAGTGGCTGCTGGCAATTTACAGCCCGCCCATCAGCGTAGCAAGGCTCCCATGTCTCCATGGCCTGTCCTGCATTTCTGGTTTTTACACTTTTTTCAGCATGGCCCTTTTGACCGATGGCAAGCGAGACTTCTTTGTAGCGCTGATTTGCCTTTCGGGCTTGCCTGGTTGGCCAAAAGGGGCGTATGCGTTTTTTCCTGAATATATTCAGGAAAAAACGCATACGCCCCTTTTGGCCAAGGGCATCATTGTCAACGCTTTGCCGCTTTTCATGTGCTTTCAAGGCGAGTCGACTCTGCCTCCTGAAACCTGTTTCCTGCAATTCTGCCTTGCTTTCAAATCCTCTTCGTTGCCTTCCCTCAATATATTTGTGGACGAGAGTTATCATTTATAACTCTGCAGGTTTGTGAATTGCAGTGCCCCTGAGCTCCATTTGTCAACTCGCTTTTTTGGGAGCTGGCCGCCAAAGCGCAGGATTGCTTCAGGCCGTATTCTGGTTCCGGGGGGCAGGCTGAGCCTGTGGTTCATTCTTCTTCCTGATGGGAAAATAGAGTGACCTGTGCCTGTCCCAACACCTAGAGCTAGTCTCTCATTGGTTCCCCGTCTTCCCGTTCATCCTCAGGCCAAATTGCGACCTGTCCGAAACAGGAGGTTAAAGGTGCAGATTCTCCAAGTAGGGAGATTGTTAGTAGAGCGGCTGGAATGGCGAACCCGAGCACAAGGAGAGGAGAAATGAGGTGCGTTTGAGAACCCTTTCCCGATCACACGGTGTACCATCTTCTGGGTTTCCCACACATGTTTTCGATGTAGGAAGATGCCCTTGAACCTGGAGATTTGGGACCCACGGCATGGGTACCACGCAGTAGGACTTTAAAGGGTCTGCGTTTGCTCACCCAAGCTCACCAATCCTCTCAGCCCCAAGAGTGTCCAGCCTCATGTCTCATCCAGCTGTGGGTCTAGATATGGTCAATCCAGGTTGCATCAGAGCCCCTGAACGGATTTTGTAAGAATTTCTCTCTCTTTCACTCTCTTTGTTTTATGGGGTTTTTTTTAAGTAATCTATTTTTATAATGGGGTTTAGCTGCTTTTCACTGCTGTGTTTATGCCGCTTTACACCCTCTTGATGCACTTCCAGAGAGAGATCAATACATAGGTTTCAAGACTCTTACTCGTCAGATATATTCTTGGGCGGTGAATAGGGGCTGTTGAGTCCAGTTCACTGAGCAGGGAGTAGGTCTTGTCTATTACATATTTGGCTTGTGGAATGGTATCTGAGCTAATTTCAAACCCTTGTTTTATGCATCACCCCACCTCACCTTTCCCGTTAAGCAGCCATAGTGTGTTTTCTAAATGTGTGACTCTGTTCTGTTTTGTAATTCAGTTCAAGTGTAGCGATTTTGACATTCCCTCTATAAGTGATATCTTAGGATAAGTGTCTTTTTCTCTGTGACTTATTTCACTGAGAGTCATCGTACCTAAATCCACTCATCCTGCTGCTACTAGCCTTATGACATTGATTTCATGGCTGAGTGATATTCCATTGTGCCTAAGTACCACAACTTCTTTATCCATTTTTCGCTTTCCTGGGATATTGAAGGTGTACCGAAGTGGAGGTTCTTGGAAACAGAGCAGCCCTAAACTTTGGGGTGCCTGTGTCTTGTTGATTTTTAGGTTTCCCGATTTATACGCCCATGAGTGGAAGTGCCCTATGCTCTCTAAGCTGTGCTTATTACATGTTTCAGGACACACCGTACACTTCTCCAGAGTGGCTGCTGGCAATTTACAGCCCGCCCATCAGCGTAGCAAGGCTCCCATGTCTCCATGGCCTGTCCTGCATTTCTGGTTTTTACACTTTTTTCAGCATGGCCCTTTTGACCGATGGCAAGCGAGACTTCTTTGTAGCGCTGATTTGCCTTTCGGGCTTGCCTGGTTGGCCAAAAGGGGCGTATGCGTTTTTTCCTCAATATATTCAGGAAAAAACGCATACGCCCCTTTTGGCCAAGGGCATCATTGTCAACGCTTTGCCGCTTTTCATGTGCTTTCAAGGCGAGTCGACTCTGCCTCCTGAAACCTGTTTCCTGCAATTCTGCCTTGCTTTCAAATCCTCTTCGTTGCCTTCCCTCAATATATTTGTGGACGAGAGTTATCATTTATAACTCTGCAGGTTTGTGAGTTGCAGTGCCCCTGAGCTCCATTTGTCAACTCGCTTTTTTGGGAGCTGGCCGCCAAAGCGCAGGATTGCTTCAGGCCGTATTCTGGTTCCGGGGGGCAGGCTGAGCCTGTGGTTCATTCTTCTTCCTGATGGGAAAATAGAGTGACCTGTGCCTGTCCCAACACCTAGAGCTAGTCTCTCATTGGTTCCCCGTCTTCCCGTTCATCCTCAGGCCAAATTGCGACCTGTCCGAAACAGGAGGTTAAAGGTGCAGATTCTCCAAGTAGGGAGATTGTTAGTAGAGCGGCTGGAATGGCGAACCCGAGCACAAGGAGAGGAGAAATGAGGTGCGTTTGAGAACCCTTTCCCGATCACACGGTGTACCATCTTCTGGGTTTCCCACGCATGTTTTCGATGTAGGAAGATGCCCTTGAACCTGGAGATTTGGGACCCACGGCATGGGTACCACGCAGTAGGACTTTAAAGGGTCTGCGTTTGCTCACCCAAGCTCACCAATCCTCTCAGCCCCAAGAGTGTCCAGCCTCATGTCCCATCCAGCTGTGGGTCTAGATATGGTCAATCCAGGTTGCATCAGAGCCCCTGAACGGATTTTGTAAGAATTTCTCTCTCTTTCACTGTCTTTGTTTTATGGGGTTTTTTTTAAGTAATCTATTTTTATAATGGGGTTTAGCTGCTTTTCACTGCTGTGTTTATGCCGCTTTACACCCTCTTGATGCACTTCCAGAGAGAGATCAATACATAGGTTTTAAGACTCTTACTCGTCAGATATATTCTTGGGCGGTGAATAGGGGCTGTTGAGTCCAGTTCACTGAGCAGGGAGTAGGTCTTGTCTATTACATATTTGGCTTGTGGAACGGTATCTGAGCTAATTTCAAACCCTTGTTTTATGCATCACCCCACCTCACCTTTCCCGTTAAGCAGCCATAGTGTGTTTTCTAAATGTGTGACTCTGTTCTGTTTTGTAATTCAGTTCAAGTGTAGCGATTTTGACATTCCCTCTATAAGTGATATCTTAGGATAAGTGTCTTTTTCTCTGTGACTTATTTCACTGAGAGTCATCGTACCTAAATCCACTCATCCTGCTGCTACTAGCCTTATGACATTGATTTCATGGCTGAGTGATATTCCATTGTGCCTAAGTACCACAACTTCTTTATCCATTTTTCGCTTTCCTGGGATATTGAAGGTGTACCGAAGTGGAGGTTCTTGGAAACAGAGCAGCCCTAAACTTTGGGGTGCCTGTGTCTTGTTGATTTTTAGGTTTCCCGATTTATACGCCCATGAGTGGAAGTGCCCTATGCTCTCTAAGCTGTGCTTATTACATGTTTCAGGACACACCGTACACTTCTCCAGAGTGGCTGCTGGCAATTTACAGCCCGCCCATCAGCGTAGCAAGGCTCCCATGTCTCCATGGCCTGTCCTGCATTTCTGGTTTTTACACTTTTTTCAGCATGGCCCTTTTGACCGATGGCAAGCGAGACTTCTTTGTAGCGCTGATTTGCCTTTCGGGCTTGCCTGGTTGGCCAAAAGGGGCGTATGCGTTTTTTCCTGAATATATTCAGGAAAAAACGCATACGCCCCTTTTGGCCAAGGGCATCATTGTCAACGCTTTGCCGCTTTTCATGTGCTTTCAAGGCGAGTCGACTCTGCCTCCTGAAACCTGTTTCCTGCAATTCTGCCTTGCTTTCAAATCCTCTTCGTTGCCTTCCCTCAATATATTTGTGGACGAGAGTTATCATTTATAACTCTGCAGGTTTGTGAATTGCAGTGCCCCTGAGCTCCATTTGTCAACTCGCTTTTTTGGGAGCTGGCCGCCAAAGCGCAGGATTGCTTCAGGCCGTATTCTGGTTCCGGGGGGCAGGCTGAGCCTGTGGTTCATTCTTCTTCCTGATGGGAAAATAGAGTGACCTGTGCCTGTCCCAACACCTAGAGCTAGTCTCTCATTGGTTCCCCGTCTTCCCGTTCATCCTCAGGCCAAATTGCGACCTGTCCGAAACAGGAGGTTAAAGGTGCAGATTCTCCAAGTAGGGAGATTGTTAGTAGAGCGGCTGGAATGGCGAACCCGAGCACAAGGAGAGGAGAAATGAGGTGCGTTTGAGAACCCTTTCCCGATCACACGGTGTACCATCTTCTGGGTTTCCCACGCATGTTTTCGATGTAGGAAGATGCCCTTGAACCTGGAGATTTGGGACCCACGGCATGGGTACCACGCAGTAGGACTTTAAAGGGTCTGCGTTTGCTCACCCAAGCTCACCAATCCTCTCAGCCCCAAGAGTGTCCAGCCTCATGTCTCATCCAGCTGTGGGTCTAGATATGGTCAATCCAGGTTGCATCAGAGCCCCTGAACGGATTTTGTAAGAATTTCTCTCTCTTTCACTGTCTTTGTTTTATGGGGTTTTTTTTAAGTAATCTATTTTTATAATGGGGTTTAGCTGCTTTTCACTGCTGTGTTTATGCCGCTTTACACCCTCTTGATGCACTTCCAGAGAGAGATCAATACATAGGTTTCAAGACTCTTACTCGTCAGATATATTCTTGGGCGGTGAATAGGGGCTGTTGAGTCCAGTTCACTGAGCAGGGAGTAGGTCTTGTCTATTACATATTTGGCTTGTGGAACGGTATCTGAGCTAATTTCAAACCCTTGTTTTATGCATCACCCCACCTCACCTTTCCCGTTAAGCAGCCATAGTGTGTTTTCTAAATGTGTGACTCTGTTCTGTTTTGTAATTCAGTTCAAGTGTAGCGATTTTGACATTCCCTCTATAAGTGATATCTTAGGATAAGTGTCTTTTTCTCTGTGACTTATTTCACTGAGAGTCATCGTACCTAAATCCACTCATCCTGCTGCTACTAGCCTTATGACATTGATTTCATGGCTGAGTGATATTCCATTGTGCCTAAGTACCACAACTTCTTTATCCATTTTTCGCTTTCCTGGGATATTGAAGGTGTACCGAAGTGGAGGTTCTTGGAAACAGAGCAGCCCTAAACTTTGGGGTGCCTGTGTCTTGTTGATTTTTAGGTTTCCCGATTTATACGCCCATGAGTGGAAGTGCCCTATGCTCTCTAAGCTGTGCTTATTACATGTTTCAGGACACACCGTACACTTCTCCAGAGTGGCTGCTGGCAATTTACAGCCCGCCCATCAGCGTAGCAAGGCTCCCATGTCTCCATGGCCTGTCCTGCATTTCTGGTTTTTACACTTTTTTCAGCATGGCCCTTTTGACCGATGGCAAGCGAGACTTCTTTGTAGCGCTGATTTGCCTTTCGGGCTTGCCTGGTTGGCCAAAAGGGGCGTATGCGTTTTTTCCTGAATATATTCAGGAAAAAACGCATACGCCCCTTTTGGCCAAGGGCATCATTGTCAACGCTTTGCCGCTTTTCATGTGCTTTCAAGGCGAGTCGACTCTGCCTCCTGAAACCTGTTTCCTGCAATTCTGCCTTGCTTTCAAATCCTCTTCGTTGCCTTCCCTCAATATATTTGTGGACGAGAGTTATCATTTATAACTCTGCAGGTTTGTGAATTGCAGTGCCCCTGAGCTCCATTTGTCAACTCGCTTTTTTGGGAGCTGGCCGCCAAAGCGCAGGATTGCTTCAGGCCGTATTCTGGTTCCGGGGGGCAGGCTGAGCCTGTGGTTCATTCTTCTTCCTGATGGGAAAATAGAGTGACCTGTGCCTGTCCCAACACCTAGAGCTAGTCTCTCATTGGTTCCCCGTCTTCCCGTTCATCCTCAGGCCAAATTGCGACCTGTCCGAAACAGGAGGTTAAAGGTGCAGATTCTCCAAGTAGGGAGATTGTTAGTAGAGCGGCTGGAATGGCGAACCCGAGCACAAGGAGAGGAGAAATGAGGTGCGTTTGAGAACCCTTTCCCGATCACACGGTGTACCATCTTCTGGGTTTCCCACGCATGTTTTCGATGTAGGAAGATGCCCTTGAACCTGGAGATTTGGGACCCACGGCATGGGTACCACGCAGTAGGACTTTAAAGGGTCTGCGTTTGCTCACCCAAGCTCACCAATCCTCTCAGCCCCAAGAGTGTCCAGCCTCATGTCTCATCCAGCTGTGGGTCTAGATATGGTCAATCCAGGTTGCATCAGAGCCCCTGAACGGATTTTGTAAGAATTTCTCTCTCTTTCACTCTCTTTGTTTTATGGGGTTTTTTTTAAGTAATCTATTTTTATAATGGGGTTTAGCTGCTTTTCACTGCTGTGTTTATGCCGCTTTACACCCTCTTGATGCACTTCCAGAGAGAGATCAATACATAGGTTTCAAGACTCTTACTCGTCAGATATATTCTTGGGCGGTGAATAGGGGCTGTTGAGTCCAGTTCACTGAGCAGGGAGTAGGTCTTGTCTATTACATATTTGGCTTGTGGAACGGTATCTGAGCTAATTTCAAACCCTTGTTTTATGCATCACCCCACCTCACCTTTCCCGTTAAGCAGCCATAGTGTGTTTTCTAAATGTGTGACTCTGTTCTGTTTTGTAATTCAGTTCAAGTGTAGCGATTTTGACATTCCCTCTATAAGTGATATCTTAGGATAAGTGTCTTTTTCTCTGTGACTTATTTCACTGAGAGTCATCGTACCTAAATCCACTCATCCTGCTGCTACTAGCCTTATGACATTGATTTCATGGCTGAGTGATATTCCATTGTGCCTAAGTACCACAACTTCTTTATCCATTTTTCGCTTTCCTGGGATATTGAAGGTGTACCGAAGTGGAGGTTCTTGGAAACAGAGCAGCCCTAAACTTTGGGGTGCCTGTGTCTTGTTGATTTTTAGGTTTCCCGATTTATACGCCCATGAGTGGAAGTGCCCTATGCTCTCTAAGCTGTGCTTATTACATGTTTCAGGACACACCGTACACTTCTCCAGAGTGGCTGCTGGCAATTTACAGCCCGCCCATCAGCGTAGCAAGGCTCCCATGTCTCCATGGCCTGTCCTGCATTTCTGGTTTTTACACTTTTTTCAGCATGGCCCTTTTGACCGATGGCAAGCGAGACTTCTTTGTAGCGCTGATTTGCCTTTCGGGCTTGCCTGGTTGGCCAAAAGGGGCGTATGCGTTTTTTCCTGAATATATTCAGGAAAAAACGCATACGCCCCTTTTGGCCAAGGGCATCATTGTCAACGCTTTGCCGCTTTTCATGTGCTTTCAAGGCGAGTCGACTCTGCCTCCTGAAACCTGTTTCCTGCAATTCTGCCTTGCTTTCAAATCCTCTTCGTTGCCTTCCCTCAATATATTTGTGGACGAGAGTTATCATTTATAACTCTGCAGGTTTGTGAATTGCAGTGCCCCTGAGCTCCATTTGTCAACTCGCTTTTTTGGGAGCTGGCCGCCAAAGCGCAGGATTGCTTCAGGCCGTATTCTGGTTCCGGGGGGCAGGCTGAGCCTGTGGTTCATTCTTCTTCCTGATGGGAAAATAGAGTGACCTGTGCCTGTCCCAACACCTAGAGCTAGTCTCTCATTGGTTCCCCGTCTTCCCGTTCATCCTCAGGCCAAATTGCGACCTGTCCGAAACAGGAGGTTAAAGGTGCAGATTCTCCAAGTAGGGAGATTGTTAGTAGAGCGGCTGGAATGGCGAACCCGAGCACAAGGAGAGGAGAAATGAGGTGCGTTTGAGAACCCTTTCCCGATCACACGGTGTACCATCTTCTGGGTTTCCCACGCATGTTTTCGATGTAGGAAGATGCCCTTGAACCTGGAGATTTGGGACCCACGGCATGGGTACCACGCAGTAGGACTTTAAAGGGTCTGCGTTTGCTCACCCAAGCTCACCAATCCTCTCAGCCCCAAGAGTGTCCAGCCTCATGTCTCATCCAGCTGTGGGTCTAGATATGGTCAATCCAGGTTGCATCAGAGCCCCTGAACGGATTTTGTAAGAATTTCTCTCTCTTTCACTCTCTTTGTTTTATGGGGTTTTTTTTAAGTAATCTATTTTTATAATGGGGTTTAGCTGCTTTTCACTGCTGTGTTTATGCCGCTTTACACCCTCTTGATGCACTTCCAGAGAGAGATCAATACATAGGTTTCAAGACTCTTACTCGTCAGATATATTCTTGGGCGGTGAATAGGGGCTGTTGAGTCCAGTTCACTGAGCAGGGAGTAGGTCTTGTCTATTACATATTTGGCTTGTGGAACGGTATCTGAGCTAATTTCAAACCCTTGTTTTATGCATCACCCCACCTCACCTTTCCCGTTAAGCAGCCATAGTGTGTTTTCTAAATGTGTGACTCTGTTCTGTTTTGTAATTCAGTTCAAGTGTAGCGATTTTGACATTCCCTCTATAAGTGATATCTTAGGATAAGTGTCTTTTTCTCTGTGACTTATTTCACTGAGAGTCATCGTACCTAAATCCACTCATCCTGCTGCTACTAGCCTTATGACATTGATTTCATGGCTGAGTGATATTCCATTGTGCCTAAGTACCACAACTTCTTTATCCATTTTTCGCTTTCCTGGGATATTGAAGGTGTACCGAAGTGGAGGTTCTTGGAAACAGAGCAGCCCTAAACTTTGGGGTGCCTGTGTCTTGTTGATTTTTAGGTTTCCCGATTTATACGCCCATGAGTGGAAGTGCCCTATGCTCTCTAAGCTGTGCTTATTACATGTTTCAGGACACACCGTACACTTCTCCAGAGTGGCTGCTGGCAATTTACAGCCCGCCCATCAGCGTAGCAAGGCTCCCATGTCTCCATGGCCTGTCCTGCATTTCTGGTTTTTACACTTTTTTCAGCATGGCCCTTTTGACCGATGGCAAGCGAGACTTCTTTGTAGCGCTGATTTGCCTTTCGGGCTTGCCTGGTTGGCCAAAAGGGGCGTATGCGTTTTTTCCTGAATATATTCAGGAAAAAACGCATACGCCCCTTTTGGCCAAGGGCATCATTGTCAACGCTTTGCCGCTTTTCATGTGCTTTCAAGGCGAGTCGACTCTGCCTCCTGAAACCTGTTTCCTGCAATTCTGCCTTGCTTTCAAATCCTCTTCGTTGCCTTCCCTCAATATATTTGTGGACGAGAGTTATCATTTATAACTCTGCAGGTTTGTGAGTTGCAGTGCCCCTGAGCTCCATTTGTCAACTCGCTTTTTTGGGAGCTGGCCGCCAAAGCGCAGGATTGCTTCAGGCCGTATTCTGGTTCCGGGGGGCAGGCTGAGCCTGTGGTTCATTCTTCTTCCTGATGGGAAAATAGAGTGACCTGTGCCTGTCCCAACACCTAGAGCTAGTCTCTCATTGGTTCCCCGTCTTCCCGTTCATCCTCAGGCCAAATTGCGACCTGTCCGAAACAGGAGGTTAAAGGTGCAGATTCTCCAAGTAGGGAGATTGTTAGTAGAGCGGCTGGAATGGCGAACCCGAGCACAAGGAGAGGAGAAATGAGGTGCGTTTGAGAACCCTTTCCCGATCACACGGTGTACCATCTTCTGGGTTTCCCACGCATGTTTTCGATGTAGGAAGATGCCCTTGAACCTGGAGATTTGGGACCCACGGCATGGGTACCACGCAGTAGGACTTTAAAGGGTCTGCGTTTGCTCACCCAAGCTCACCAATCCTCTCAGCCCCAAGAGTGTCCAGCCTCATGTCCCATCCAGCTGTGGGTCTAGATATGGTCAATCCAGGTTGCATCAGAGCCCCTGAACGGATTTTGTAAGAATTTCTCTCTCTTTCACTGTCTTTGTTTTATGGGGTTTTTTTTAAGTAATCTATTTTTATAATGGGGTTTAGCTGCTTTTCACTGCTGTGTTTATGCCGCTTTACACCCTCTTGATGCACTTCCAGAGAGAGATCAATACATAGGTTTTAAGACTCTTACTCGTCAGATATATTCTTGGGCGGTGAATAGGGGCTGTTGAGTCCAGTTCACTGAGCAGGGAGTAGGTCTTGTCTATTACATATTTGGCTTGTGGAACGGTATCTGAGCTAATTTCAAACCCTTGTTTTATGCATCACCCCACCTCACCTTTCCCGTTAAGCAGCCATAGTGTGTTTTCTAAATGTGTGACTCTGTTCTGTTTTGTAATTCAGTTCAAGTGTAGCGATTTTGACATTCCCTCTATAAGTGATATCTTAGGATAAGTGTCTTTTTCTCTGTGACTTATTTCACTGAGAGTCATCGTACCTAAATCCACTCATCCTGCTGCTACTAGCCTTATGACATTGATTTCATGGCTGAGTGATATTCCATTGTGCCTAAGTACCACAACTTCTTTATCCATTTTTCGCTTTCCTGGGATATTGAAGGTGTACCGAAGTGGAGGTTCTTGGAAACAGAGCAGCCCTAAACTTTGGGGTGCCTGTGTCTTGTTGATTTTTAGGTTTCCCGATTTATACGCCCATGAGTGGAAGTGCCCTATGCTCTCTAAGCTGTGCTTATTACATGTTTCAGGACACACCGTACACTTCTCCAGAGTGGCTGCTGGCAATTTACAGCCCGCCCATCAGCGTAGCAAGGCTCCCATGTCTCCATGGCCTGTCCTGCATTTCTGGTTTTTACACTTTTTTCAGCATGGCCCTTTTGACCGATGGCAAGCGAGACTTCTTTGTAGCGCTGATTTGCCTTTCGGGCTTGCCTGGTTGGCCAAAAAGGGCGTATGCGTTTTTTCCTGAATATATTCAGGAAAAAACGCATACGCCCTTTTTGGCCAAGGGCATCATTGTCAACGCTTTGCCGCTTTTCATGTGCTTTCAAGGCGAGTCGACTCTGCCTCCTGAAACCTGTTTCCTGCAATTCTGCCTTGCTTTCAAATCCTCTTCGTTGCCTTCCCTCAATATATTTGTGGACGAGAGTTATCATTTATAACTCTGCAGGTTTGTGAATTGCAGTGCCCCTGAGCTCCATTTGTCAACTCGCTTTTTTGGGAGCTGGCCGCCAAAGCGCAGGATTGCTTCAGGCCGTATTCTGGTTCCGGGGGGCAGGCTGAGCCTGTGGTTCATTCTTCTTCCTGATGGGAAAATAGAGTGACCTGTGCCTGTCCCAACACCTAGAGCTAGTCTCTCATTGGTTCCCCGTCTTCCCGTTCATCCTCAGGCCAAATTGCGACCTGTCCGAAACAGGAGGTTAAAGGTGCAGATTCTCCAAGTAGGGAGATTGTTAGTAGAGCGGCTGGAATGGCGAACCCGAGCACAAGGAGAGGAGAAATGAGGTGCGTTTGAGAACCCTTTCCCGATCACACGGTGTACCATCTTCTGGGTTTCCCACGCATGTTTTCGATGTAGGAAGATGCCCTTGAACCTGGAGATTTGGGACCCACGGCATGGGTACCACGCAGTAGGACTTTAAAGGGTCTGCGTTTGCTCACCCAAGCTCACCAATCCTCTCAGCCCCAAGAGTGTCCAGCCTCATGTCTCATCCAGCTGTGGGTCTAGATATGGTCAATCCAGGTTGCATCAGAGCCCCTGAACGGATTTTGTAAGAATTTCTCTCTCTTTCACTGTCTTTGTTTTATGGGGTTTTTTTTAAGTAATCTATTTTTATAATGGGGTTTAGCTGCTTTTCACTGCTGTGTTTATGCCGCTTTACACCCTCTTGATGCACTTCCAGAGAGAGATCAATACATAGGTTTCAAGACTCTTACTCGTCAGATATATTCTTGGGCGGTGAATAGGGGCTGTTGAGTCCAGTTCACTGAGCAGGGAGTAGGTCTTGTCTATTACATATTTGGCTTGTGGAACGGTATCTGAGCTAATTTCAAACCCTTGTTTTATGCATCACCCCACCTCACCTTTCCCGTTAAGCAGCCATAGTGTGTTTTCTAAATGTGTGACTCTGTTCTGTTTTGTAATTCAGTTCAAGTGTAGCGATTTTGACATTCCCTCTATAAGTGATATCTTAGGATAAGTGTCTTTTTCTCTGTGACTTATTTCACTGAGAGTCATCGTACCTAAATCCACTCATCCTGCTGCTACTAGCCTTATGACATTGATTTCATGGCTGAGTGATATTCCATTGTGCCTAAGTACCACAACTTCTTTATCCATTTTTCGCTTTCCTGGGATATTGAAGGTGTACCGAAGTGGAGGTTCTTGGAAACAGAGCAGCCCTAAACTTTGGGGTGCCTGTGTCTTGTTGATTTTTAGGTTTCCCGATTTATACGCCCATGAGTGGAAGTGCCCTATGCTCTCTAAGCTGTGCTTATTACATGTTTCAGGACACACCGTACACTTCTCCAGAGTGGCTGCTGGCAATTTACAGCCCGCCCATCAGCGTAGCAAGGCTCCCATGTCTCCATGGCCTGTCCTGCATTTCTGGTTTTTACACTTTTTTCAGCATGGCCCTTTTGACCGATGGCAAGCGAGACTTCTTTGTAGCGCTGATTTGCCTTTCGGGCTTGCCTGGTTGGCCAAAAAGGGCGTATGCGTTTTTTCCTGAATATATTCAGGAAAAAACGCATACGCCCTTTTTGGCCAAGGGCATCATTGTCAACGCTTTGCCGCTTTTCATGTGCTTTCAAGGCGAGTCGAGTCTGCCTCCTGAAACCTGTTTCCTGCAATTCTGCCTTGCTTTCAAATCCTCTTCGTTGCCTTCCCTCAATATATTTGTGGACGAGAGTTATCATTTATAACTCTGCAGGTTTGTGAATTGCAGTGCCCCTGAGCTCCATTTGTCAACTCGCTTTTTTGGGAGCTGGCCGCCAAAGCGCAGGATTGCTTCAGGCCGTATTCTGGTTCCGGGGGGCAGGCTGAGCCTGTGGTTCATTCTTCTTCCTGATGGGAAAATAGAGTGACCTGTGCCTGTCCCAACACCTAGAGCTAGTCTCTCATTGGTTCCCCGTCTTCCCGTTCATCCTCAGGCCAAATTGCGACCTGTCCGAAACAGGAGGTTAAAGGTGCAGATTCTCCAAGTAGGGAGATTGTTAGTAGAGCGGCTGGAATGGCGAACCCGAGCACAAGGAGAGGAGAAATGAGGTGCGTTTGAGAACCCTTTCCCGATCACACGGTGTACCATCTTCTGGGTTTCCCACGCATGTTTTCGATGTAGGAAGATGCCCTTGAACCTGGAGATTTGGGACCCACGGCATGGGTACCACGCAGTAGGACTTTAAAGGGTCTGCGTTTGCTCACCCAAGCTCACCAATCCTCTCAGCCCCAAGAGTGTCCAGCCTCATGTCTCATCCAGCTGTGGGTCTAGATATGGTCAATCCAGGTTGCATCAGAGCCCCTGAACGGATTTTGTAAGAATTTCTCTCTCTTTCACTGTCTTTGTTTTATGGGGTTTTTTTTAAGTAATCTATTTTTATAATGGGGTTTAGCTGCTTTTCACTGCTGTGTTTATGCCGCTTTACACCCTCTTGATGCACTTCCAGAGAGAGATCAATACATAGGTTTCAAGACTCTTACTCGTCAGATATATTCTTGGGCGGTGAATAGGGGCTGTTGAGTCCAGTTCACTGAGCAGGGAGTAGGTCTTGTCTATTACATATTTGGCTTGTGGAACGGTATCTGAGCTAATTTCAAACCCTTGTTTTATGCATCACCCCACCTCACCTTTCCCGTTAAGCAGCCATAGTGTGTTTTCTAAATGTGTGACTCTGTTCTGTTTTGTAATTCAGTTCAAGTGTAGCGATTTTGACATTCCCTCTATAAGTGATATCTTAGGATAAGTGTCTTTTTCTCTGTGACTTATTTCACTGAGAGTCATCGTACCTAAATCCACTCATCCTGCTGCTACTAGCCTTATGACATTGATTTCATGGCTGAGTGATATTCCATTGTGCCTAAGTACCACAACTTCTTTATCCATTTTTCGCTTTCCTGGGATATTGAAGGTGTACCGAAGTGGAGGTTCTTGGAAACAGAGCAGCCCTAAACTTTGGGGTGCCTGTGTCTTGTTGATTTTTAGGTTTCCCGATTTATACGCCCATGAGTGGAAGTGCCCTATGCTCTCTAAGCTGTGCTTATTACATGTTTCAGGACACACCGTACACTTCTCCAGAGTGGCTGCTGGCAATTTACAGCCCGCCCATCAGCGTAGCAAGGCTCCCATGTCTCCATGGCCTGTCCTGCATTTCTGGTTTTTACACTTTTTTCAGCATGGCCCTTTTGACCGATGGCAAGCGAGACTTCTTTGTAGCGCTGATTTGCCTTTCGGGCTTGCCTGGTTGGCCAAAAGGGGCGTATGCGTTTTTTCCTGAATATATTCAGGAAAAAACGCATACGCCCCTTTTGGCCAAGGGCATCATTGTCAACGCTTTGCCGCTTTTCATGTGCTTTCAAGGCGAGTCGACTCTGCCTCCTGAAACCTGTTTCCTGCAATTCTGCCTTGCTTTCAAATCCTCTTCGTTGCCTTCCCTCAATATATTTGTGGACGAGAGTTATCATTTATAACTCTGCAGGTTTGTGAATTGCAGTGCCCCTGAGCTCCATTTGTCAACTCGCTTTTTTGGGAGCTGGCCGCCAAAGCGCAGGATTGCTTCAGGCCGTATTCTGGTTCCGGGGGGCAGGCTGAGCCTGTGGTTCATTCTTCTTCCTGATGGGAAAATAGAGTGACCTGTGCCTGTCCCAACACCTAGAGCTAGTCTCTCATTGGTTCCCCGTCTTCCCGTTCATCCTCAGGCCAAATTGCGACCTGTCCGAAACAGGAGGTTAAAGGTGCAGATTCTCCAAGTAGGGAGATTGTTAGTAGAGCGGCTGGAATGGCGAACCCGAGCACAAGGAGAGGAGAAATGAGGTGCGTTTGAGAACCCTTTCCCGATCACACGGTGTACCATCTTCTGGGTTTCCCACGCATGTTTTCGATGTAGGAAGATGCCCTTGAACCTGGAGATTTGGGACCCACGGCATGGGTACCACGCAGTAGGACTTTAAAGGGTCTGCGTTTGCTCACCCAAGCTCACCAATCCTCTCAGCCCCAAGAGTGTCCAGCCTCATGTCTCATCCAGCTGTGGGTCTAGATATGGTCAATCCAGGTTGCATCAGAGCCCCTGAACGGATTTTGTAAGAATTTCTCTCTCTTTCACTGTCTTTGTTTTATGGGGTTTTTTTTAAGTAATCTATTTTTATAATGGGGTTTAGCTGCTTTTCACTGCTGTGTTTATGCCGCTTTACACCCTCTTGATGCACTTCCAGAGAGAGATCAATACATAGGTTTCAAGACTCTTACTCGTCAGATATATTCTTGGGCGGTGAATAGGGGCTGTTGAGTCCAGTTCACTGAGCAGGGAGTAGGTCTTGTCTATTACATATTTGGCTTGTGGAACGGTATCTGAGCTAATTTCAAACCCTTGTTTTATGCATCACCCCACCTCACCTTTCCCGTTAAGCAGCCATAGTGTGTTTTCTAAATGTGTGACTCTGTTCTGTTTTGTAATTCAGTTCAAGTGTAGCGATTTTGACATTCCCTCTATAAGTGATATCTTAGGATAAGTGTCTTTTTCTCTGTGACTTATTTCACTGAGAGTCATCGTACCTAAATCCACTCATCCTGCTGCTACTAGCCTTATGACATTGATTTCATGGCTGAGTGATATTCCATTGTGCCTAAGTACCACAACTTCTTTATCCATTTTTCGCTTTCCTGGGATATTGAAGGTGTACCGAAGTGGAGGTTCTTGGAAACAGAGCAGCCCTAAACTTTGGGGTGCCTGTGTCTTGTTGATTTTTAGGTTTCCCGATTTATACGCCCATGAGTGGAAGTGCCCTATGCTCTCTAAGCTGTGCTTATTACATGTTTCAGGACACACCGTACACTTCTCCAGAGTGGCTGCTGGCAATTTACAGCCCGCCCATCAGCGTAGCAAGGCTCCCATGTCTCCATGGCCTGTCCTGCATTTCTGGTTTTTACACTTTTTTCAGCATGGCCCTTTTGACCGATGGCAAGCGAGACTTCTTTGTAGCGCTGATTTGCCTTTCGGGCTTGCCTGGTTGGCCAAAAAGGGCGTATGCGTTTTTTCCTGAATATATTCAGGAAAAAACGCATACGCCCTTTTTGGCCAAGGGCATCATTGTCAACGCTTTGCCGCTTTTCATGTGCTTTCAAGGCGAGTCGAGTCTGCCTCCTGAAACCTGTTTCCTGCAATTCTGCCTTGCTTTCAAATCCTCTTCGTTGCCTTCCCTCAATATATTTGTGGACGAGAGTTATCATTTATAACTCTGCAGGTTTGTGAATTGCAGTGCCCCTGAGCTCCATTTGTCAACTCGCTTTTTTGGGAGCTGGCCGCCAAAGCGCAGGATTGCTTCAGGCCGTATTCTGGTTCCGGGGGGCAGGCTGAGCCTGTGGTTCATTCTTCTTCCTGATGGGAAAATAGAGTGACCTGTGCCTGTCCCAACACCTAGAGCTAGTCTCTCATTGGTTCCCCGTCTTCCCGTTCATCCTCAGGCCAAATTGCGACCTGTCCGAAACAGGAGGTTAAAGGTGCAGATTCTCCAAGTAGGGAGATTGTTAGTAGAGCGGCTGGAATGGCGAACCCGAGCACAAGGAGAGGAGAAATGAGGTGCGTTTGAGAACCCTTTCCCGATCACACGGTGTACCATCTTCTGGGTTTCCCACGCATGTTTTCGATGTAGGAAGATGCCCTTGAACCTGGAGATTTGGGACCCACGGCATGGGTACCACGCAGTAGGACTTTAAAGGGTCTGCGTTTGCTCACCCAAGCTCACCAATCCTCTCAGCCCCAAGAGTGTCCAGCCTCATGTCTCATCCAGCTGTGGGTCTAGATATGGTCAATCCAGGTTGCATCAGAGCCCCTGAACGGATTTTGTAAGAATTTCTCTCTCTTTCACTGTCTTTGTTTTATGGGGTTTTTTTTAAGTAATCTATTTTTATAATGGGGTTTAGCTGCTTTTCACTGCTGTGTTTATGCCGCTTTACACCCTCTTGATGCACTTCCAGAGAGAGATCAATACATAGGTTTCAAGACTCTTACTCGTCAGATATATTCTTGGGCGGTGAATAGGGGCTGTTGAGTCCAGTTCACTGAGCAGGGAGTAGGTCTTGTCTATTACATATTTGGCTTGTGGAACGGTATCTGAGCTAATTTCAAACCCTTGTTTTATGCATCACCCCACCTCACCTTTCCCGTTAAGCAGCCATAGTGTGTTTTCTAAATGTGTGACTCTGTTCTGTTTTGTAATTCAGTTCAAGTGTAGCGATTTTGACATTCCCTCTATAAGTGATATCTTAGGATAAGTGTCTTTTTCTCTGTGACTTATTTCACTGAGAGTCATCGTACCTAAATCCACTCATCCTGCTGCTACTAGCCTTATGACATTGATTTCATGGCTGAGTGATATTCCATTGTGCCTAAGTACCACAACTTCTTTATCCATTTTTCGCTTTCCTGGGATATTGAAGGTGTACCGAAGTGGAGGTTCTTGGAAACAGAGCAGCCCTAAACTTTGGGGTGCCTGTGTCTTGTTGATTTTTAGGTTTCCCGATTTATACGCCCATGAGTGGAAGTGCCCTATGCTCTCTAAGCTGTGCTTATTACATGTTTCAGGACACACCGTACACTTCTCCAGAGTGGCTGCTGGCAATTTACAGCCCGCCCATCAGCGTAGCAAGGCTCCCATGTCTCCATGGCCTGTCCTGCATTTCTGGTTTTTACACTTTTTTCAGCATGGCCCTTTTGACCGATGGCAAGCGAGACTTCTTTGTAGCGCTGATTTGCCTTTCGGGCTTGCCTGGTTGGCCAAAAGGGGCGTATGCGTTTTTTCCTGAATATATTCAGGAAAAAACGCATACGCCCCTTTTGGCCAAGGGCATCATTGTCAACGCTTTGCCGCTTTTCATGTGCTTTCAAGGCGAGTCGACTCTGCCTCCTGAAACCTGTTTCCTGCAATTCTGCCTTGCTTTCAAATCCTCTTCGTTGCCTTCCCTCAATATATTTGTGGACGAGAGTTATCATTTATAACTCTGCAGGTTTGTGAATTGCAGTGCCCCTGAGCTCCATTTGTCAACTCGCTTTTTTGGGAGCTGGCCGCCAAAGCGCAGGATTGCTTCAGGCCGTATTCTGGTTCCGGGGGGCAGGCTGAGCCTGTGGTTCATTCTTCTTCCTGATGGGAAAATAGAGTGACCTGTGCCTGTCCCAACACCTAGAGCTAGTCTCTCATTGGTTCCCCGTCTTCCCGTTCATCCTCAGGCCAAATTGCGACCTGTCCGAAACAGGAGGTTAAAGGTGCAGATTCTCCAAGTAGGGAGATTGTTAGTAGAGCGGCTGGAATGGCGAACCCGAGCACAAGGAGAGGAGAAATGAGGTGCGTTTGAGAACCCTTTCCCGATCACACGGTGTACCATCTTCTGGGTTTCCCACGCATGTTTTCGATGTAGGAAGATGCCCTTGAACCTGGAGATTTGGGACCCACGGCATGGGTACCACGCAGTAGGACTTTAAAGGGTCTGCGTTTGCTCACCCAAGCTCACCAATCCTCTCAGCCCCAAGAGTGTCCAGCCTCATGTCTCATCCAGCTGTGGGTCTAGATATGGTCAATCCAGGTTGCATCAGAGCCCCTGAACGGATTTTGTAAGAATTTCTCTCTCTTTCACTGTCTTTGTTTTATGGGGTTTTTTTTAAGTAATCTATTTTTATAATGGGGTTTAGCTGCTTTTCACTGCTGTGTTTATGCCGCTTTACACCCTCTTGATGCACTTCCAGAGAGAGATCAATACATAGGTTTCAAGACTCTTACTCGTCAGATATATTCTTGGGCGGTGAATAGGGGCTGTTGAGTCCAGTTCACTGAGCAGGGAGTAGGTCTTGTCTATTACATATTTGGCTTGTGGAACGGTATCTGAGCTAATTTCAAACCCTTGTTTTATGCATCACCCCACCTCACCTTTCCCGTTAAGCAGCCATAGTGTGTTTTCTAAATGTGTGACTCTGTTCTGTTTTGTAATTCAGTTCAAGTGTAGCGATTTTGACATTCCCTCTATAAGTGATATCTTAGGATAAGTGTCTTTTTCTCTGTGACTTATTTCACTGAGAGTCATCGTACCTAAATCCACTCATCCTGCTGCTACTAGCCTTATGACATTGATTTCATGGCTGAGTGATATTCCATTGTGCCTAAGTACCACAACTTCTTTATCCATTTTTCGCTTTCCTGGGATATTGAAGGTGTACCGAAGTGGAGGTTCTTGGAAACAGAGCAGCCCTAAACTTTGGGGTGCCTGTGTCTTGTTGATTTTTAGGTTTCCCGATTTATACGCCCATGAGTGGAAGTGCCCTATGCTCTCTAAGCTGTGCTTATTACATGTTTCAGGACACACCGTACACTTCTCCAGAGTGGCTGCTGGCAATTTACAGCCCGCCCATCAGCGTAGCAAGGCTCCCATGTCTCCATGGCCTGTCCTGCATTTCTGGTTTTTACACTTTTTTCAGCATGGCCCTTTTGACCGATGGCAAGCGAGACTTCTTTGTAGCGCTGATTTGCCTTTCGGGCTTGCCTGGTTGGCCAAAAGGGGCGTATGCGTTTTTTCCTGAATATATTCAGGAAAAAACGCATACGCCCCTTTTGGCCAAGGGCATCATTGTCAACGCTTTGCCGCTTTTCATGTGCTTTCAAGGCGAGTCGACTCTGCCTCCTGAAACCTGTTTCCTGCAATTCTGCCTTGCTTTCAAATCCTCTTCGTTGCCTTCCCTCAATATATTTGTGGACGAGAGTTATCATTTATAACTCTGCAGGTTTGTGAATTGCAGTGCCCCTGAGCTCCATTTGTCAACTCGCTTTTTTGGGAGCTGGCCGCCAAAGCGCAGGATTGCTTCAGGCCGTATTCTGGTTCCGGGGGGCAGGCTGAGCCTGTGGTTCATTCTTCTTCCTGATGGGAAAATAGAGTGACCTGTGCCTGTCCCAACACCTAGAGCTAGTCTCTCATTGGTTCCCCGTCTTCCCGTTCATCCTCAGGCCAAATTGCGACCTGTCCGAAACAGGAGGTTAAAGGTGCAGATTCTCCAAGTAGGGAGATTGTTAGTAGAGCGGCTGGAATGGCGAACCCGAGCACAAGGAGAGGAGAAATGAGGTGCGTTTGAGAACCCTTTCCCGATCACACGGTGTACCATCTTCTGGGTTTCCCACACATGTTTTCGATGTAGGAAGATGCCCTTGAACCTGGAGATTTGGGACCCACGGCATGGGTACCACGCAGTAGGACTTTAAAGGGTCTGCGTTTGCTCACCCAAGCTCACCAATCCTCTCAGCCCCAAGAGTGTCCAGCCTCATGTCTCATCCAGCTGTGGGTCTAGATATGGTCAATCCAGGTTGCATCAGAGCCCCTGAACGGATTTTGTAAGAATTTCTCTCTCTTTCACTCTCTTTGTTTTATGGGGTTTTTTTTAAGTAATCTATTTTTATAATGGGGTTTAGCTGCTTTTCACTGCTGTGTTTATGCCGCTTTACACCCTCTTGATGCACTTCCAGAGAGAGATCAATACATAGGTTTCAAGACTCTTACTCGTCAGATATATTCTTGGGCGGTGAATAGGGGCTGTTGAGTCCAGTTCACTGAGCAGGGAGTAGGTCTTGTCTATTACATATTTGGCTTGTGGAATGGTATCTGAGCTAATTTCAAACCCTTGTTTTATGCATCACCCCACCTCACCTTTCCCGTTAAGCAGCCATAGTGTGTTTTCTAAATGTGTGACTCTGTTCTGTTTTGTAATTCAGTTCAAGTGTAGCGATTTTGACATTCCCTCTATAAGTGATATCTTAGGATAAGTGTCTTTTTCTCTGTGACTTATTTCACTGAGAGTCATCGTACCTAAATCCACTCATCCTGCTGCTACTAGCCTTATGACATTGATTTCATGGCTGAGTGATATTCCATTGTGCCTAAGTACCACAACTTCTTTATCCATTTTTCGCTTTCCTGGGATATTGAAGGTGTACCGAAGTGGAGGTTCTTGGAAACAGAGCAGCCCTAAACTTTGGGGTGCCTGTGTCTTGTTGATTTTTAGGTTTCCCGATTTATACGCCCATGAGTGGAAGTGCCCTATGCTCTCTAAGCTGTGCTTATTACATGTTTCAGGACACACCGTACACTTCTCCAGAGTGGCTGCTGGCAATTTACAGCCCGCCCATCAGCGTAGCAAGGCTCCCATGTCTCCATGGCCTGTCCTGCATTTCTGGTTTTTACACTTTTTTCAGCATGGCCCTTTTGACCGATGGCAAGCGAGACTTCTTTGTAGCGCTGATTTGCCTTTCGGGCTTGCCTGGTTGGCCAAAAGGGGCGTATGCGTTTTTTCCTCAATATATTCAGGAAAAAACGCATACGCCCCTTTTGGCCAAGGGCATCATTGTCAACGCTTTGCCGCTTTTCATGTGCTTTCAAGGCGAGTCGACTCTGCCTCCTGAAACCTGTTTCCTGCAATTCTGCCTTGCTTTCAAATCCTCTTCGTTGCCTTCCCTCAATATATTTGTGGACGAGAGTTATCATTTATAACTCTGCAGGTTTGTGAGTTGCAGTGCCCCTGAGCTCCATTTGTCAACTCGCTTTTTTGGGAGCTGGCCGCCAAAGCGCAGGATTGCTTCAGGCCGTATTCTGGTTCCGGGGGGCAGGCTGAGCCTGTGGTTCATTCTTCTTCCTGATGGGAAAATAGAGTGACCTGTGCCTGTCCCAACACCTAGAGCTAGTCTCTCATTGGTTCCCCGTCTTCCCGTTCATCCTCAGGCCAAATTGCGACCTGTCCGAAACAGGAGGTTAAAGGTGCAGATTCTCCAAGTAGGGAGATTGTTAGTAGAGCGGCTGGAATGGCGAACCCGAGCACAAGGAGAGGAGAAATGAGGTGCGTTTGAGAACCCTTTCCCGATCACACGGTGTACCATCTTCTGGGTTTCCCACGCATGTTTTCGATGTAGGAAGATGCCCTTGAACCTGGAGATTTGGGACCCACGGCATGGGTACCACGCAGTAGGACTTTAAAGGGTCTGCGTTTGCTCACCCAAGCTCACCAATCCTCTCAGCCCCAAGAGTGTCCAGCCTCATGTCTCATCCAGCTGTGGGTCTAGATATGGTCAATCCAGGTTGCATCAGAGCCCCTGAACGGATTTTGTAAGAATTTCTCTCTCTTTCACTGTCTTTGTTTTATGGGGTTTTTTTTAAGTAATCTATTTTTATAATGGGGTTTAGCTGCTTTTCACTGCTGTGTTTATGCCGCTTTACACCCTCTTGATGCACTTCCAGAGAGAGATCAATACATAGGTTTTAAGACTCTTACTCGTCAGATATATTCTTGGGCGGTGAATAGGGGCTGTTGAGTCCAGTTCACTGAGCAGGGAGTAGGTCTTGTCTATTACATATTTGGCTTGTGGAACGGTATCTGAGCTAATTTCAAACCCTTGTTTTATGCATCACCCCACCTCACCTTTCCCGTTAAGCAGCCATAGTGTGTTTTCTAAATGTGTGACTCTGTTCTGTTTTGTAATTCAGTTCAAGTGTAGCGATTTTGACATTCCCTCTATAAGTGATATCTTAGGATAAGTGTCTTTTTCTCTGTGACTTATTTCACTGAGAGTCATCGTACCTAAATCCACTCATCCTGCTGCTACTAGCCTTATGACATTGATTTCATGGCTGAGTGATATTCCATTGTGCCTAAGTACCACAACTTCTTTATCCATTTTTCGCTTTCCTGGGATATTGAAGGTGTACCGAAGTGGAGGTTCTTGGAAACAGAGCAGCCCTAAACTTTGGGGTGCCTGTGTCTTGTTGATTTTTAGGTTTCCCGATTTATACGCCCATGAGTGGAAGTGCCCTATGCTCTCTAAGCTGTGCTTATTACATGTTTCAGGACACACCGTACACTTCTCCAGAGTGGCTGCTGGCAATTTACAGCCCGCCCATCAGCGTAGCAAGGCTCCCATGTCTCCATGGCCTGTCCTGCATTTCTGGTTTTTACACTTTTTTCAGCATGGCCCTTTTGACCGATGGCAAGCGAGACTTCTTTGTAGCGCTGATTTGCCTTTCGGGCTTGCCTGGTTGGCCAAAAGGGGCGTATGCGTTTTTTCCTGAATATATTCAGGAAAAAACGCATACGCCCCTTTTGGCCAAGGGCATCATTGTCAACGCTTTGCCGCTTTTCATGTGCTTTCAAGGCGAGTCGAGTCTGCCTCCTGAAACCTGTTTCCTGCAATTCTGCCTTGCTTTCAAATCCTCTTCGTTGCCTTCCCTCAATATATTTGTGGACGAGAGTTATCATTTATAACTCTGCAGGTTTGTGAATTGCAGTGCCCCTGAGCTCCATTTGTCAACTCGCTTTTTTGGGAGCTGGCCGCCAAAGCGCAGGATTGCTTCAGGCCGTATTCTGGTTCCGGGGGGCAGGCTGAGCCTGTGGTTCATTCTTCTTCCTGATGGGAAAATAGAGTGACCTGTGCCTGTCCCAACACCTAGAGCTAGTCTCTCATTGGTTCCCCGTCTTCCCGTTCATCCTCAGGCCAAATTGCGACCTGTCCGAAACAGGAGGTTAAAGGTGCAGATTCTCCAAGTAGGGAGATTGTTAGTAGAGCGGCTGGAATGGCGAACCCGAGCACAAGGAGAGGAGAAATGAGGTGCGTTTGAGAACCCTTTCCCGATCACACGGTGTACCATCTTCTGGGTTTCCCACGCATGTTTTCGATGTAGGAAGATGCCCTTGAACCTGGAGATTTGGGACCCACGGCATGGGTACCACGCAGTAGGACTTTAAAGGGTCTGCGTTTGCTCACCCAAGCTCACCAATCCTCTCAGCCCCAAGAGTGTCCAGCCTCATGTCTCATCCAGCTGTGGGTCTAGATATGGTCAATCCAGGTTGCATCAGAGCCCCTGAACGGATTTTGTAAGAATTTCTCTCTCTTTCACTGTCTTTGTTTTATGGGGTTTTTTTTAAGTAATCTATTTTTATAATGGGGTTTAGCTGCTTTTCACTGCTGTGTTTATGCCGCTTTACACCCTCTTGATGCACTTCCAGAGAGAGATCAATACATAGGTTTTAAGACTCTTACTCGTCAGATATATTCTTGGGCGGTGAATAGGGGCTGTTGAGTCCAGTTCACTGAGCAGGGAGTAGGTCTTGTCTATTACATATTTGGCTTGTGGAACGGTATCTGAGCTAATTTCAAACCCTTGTTTTATGCATCACCCCACCTCACCTTTCCCGTTAAGCAGCCATAGTGTGTTTTCTAAATGTGTGACTCTGTTCTGTTTTGTAATTCAGTTCAAGTGTAGCGATTTTGACATTCCCTCTATAAGTGATATCTTAGGATAAGTGTCTTTTTCTCTGTGACTTATTTCACTGAGAGTCATCGTACCTAAATCCACTCATCCTGCTGCTACTAGCCTTATGACATTGATTTCATGGCTGAGTGATATTCCATTGTGCCTAAGTACCACAACTTCTTTATCCATTTTTCGCTTTCCTGGGATATTGAAGGTGTACCGAAGTGGAGGTTCTTGGAAACAGAGCAGCCCTAAACTTTGGGGTGCCTGTGTCTTGTTGATTTTTAGGTTTCCCGATTTATACGCCCATGAGTGGAAGTGCCCTATGCTCTCTAAGCTGTGCTTATTACATGTTTCAGGACACACCGTACACTTCTCCAGAGTGGCTGCTGGCAATTTACAGCCCGCCCATCAGCGTAGCAAGGCTCCCATGTCTCCATGGCCTGTCCTGCATTTCTGGTTTTTACACTTTTTTCAGCATGGCCCTTTTGACCGATGGCAAGCGAGACTTCATTGTAGCGCTGATTTGCCTTTCGGGCTTGCCTGGTTGGCCAAAAGGGGCGTATGCGTTTTTTCCTGAATATATTCAGGAAAAAACGCATACGCCCTTTTTGGCCAAGGGCATCATTGTCAACGCTTTGCCGCTTTTCATGTGCTTTCAAGGCGAGTCGAGTCTGCCTCCTGAAACCTGTTTCCTGCAATTCTGCCTTGCTTTCAAATCCTCTTCGTTGCCTTCCCTCAATATATTTGTGGACGAGAGTTATCATTTATAACTCTGCAGGTTTGTGAATTGCAGTGCCCCTGAGCTCCATTTGTCAACTCGCTTTTTTGGGAGCTGGCCGCCAAAGCGCAGGATTGCTTCAGGCCGTATTCTGGTTCCGGGGGGCAGGCTGAGCCTGTGGTTCATTCTTCTTCCTGATGGGAAAATAGAGTGACCTGTGCCTGTCCCAACACCTAGAGCTAGTCTCTCATTGGTTCCCCGTCTTCCCGTTCATCCTCAGGCCAAATTGCGACCTGTCCGAAACAGGAGGTTAAAGGTGCAGATTCTCCAAGTAGGGAGATTGTTAGTAGAGCGGCTGGAATGGCGAACCCGAGCACAAGGAGAGGAGAAATGAGGTGCGTTTGAGAACCCTTTCCCGATCACACGGTGTACCATCTTCTGGGTTTCCCACGCATGTTTTCGATGTAGGAAGATGCCCTTGAACCTGGAGATTTGGGACCCACGGCATGGGTACCACGCAGTAGGACTTTAAAGGGTCTGCGTTTGCTCACCCAAGCTCACCAATCCTCTCAGCCCCAAGAGTGTCCAGCCTCATGTCTCATCCAGCTGTGGGTCTAGATATGGTCAATCCAGGTTGCATCAGAGCCCCTGAACGGATTTTGGAAGAATTTCTCTCTCTTTCACTGTCTTTGTTTTCTGGGGTGTTTTTTTTTAAGTAATCTATTTTTATAATGGGGTTTAGCTGCTTTTCACTGCTGTGTTTATGCCGCTTTACACCCTCTTGATGCACTTCCAGAGAGAGATCAATACCTAGGTTTTAAGACTCTTACTAGTCAGATATATTCTTGGGCGGTGAATAGGGGCTGTTGAGTCCAGTTCACTGAGCAGGGAGTAGGTCTTGTCTATTACATATTCGGCTTGTGGAACGGTATCTGAGCTAATTTCAAACCCTTGTTTTATGCATCACCCCACCTCACCTTTCCCGTTAAGCAGCCATAGTGTGTTTTCTAAATGTGTGACTCTGTTCTGTTTTGTAATTCCGTTCAAGTGTAGCGATTTTGACATTCCCTCTCTCAGTGATATCTTAGGATAAGTGTCTTTTTCTCTGTGACTTATTTCACTGAGAGTCATCGTACCTAAATCCACTCATCCTGCTGCTACTAGCCTTATGACATTGATTTCATGGCTGAGTGATATTCCATTGTGCCTAAGTACCACAACTTCTTTATCCATTTTTCGCTTTCCTGGGATATTGAAGGTGTACCGAAGTGGAGGTTCTTGGAAACAGAGCAGCCCTAAACTTTGGGGTGCCTGTGTCTTGTTGATTTTTAGGTTTCCCGATTTATACGCCCATGAGTGGAAGTGCCCTATGCTCTCTAAGCTGTGCTTATTACATGTTTCAGGACACACCGTACACTTCTCCAGAGTGGCTGTTGGCAATTTACAGCCCGCCCGTCAGCGTAGCAAGGCTCCCATGTCTCCATGGCCTGTCCTGCATTTCTGGTTTTTACACTTTTTTCAGCATGGCCCTTTTGACCGATGGCAAGCGAGACTTCTTTGTAGCGCTGATTTGCCTTTCCGGCTTGCCTGGTTGGCCAAAAAGGGCGTATGCGTTTTTTCCTGAATATATTCAGGAAAAAACGCATACGCCCTTTTTGGCCAAGGGCATCATTGTCAACGCTGTGCCGCTTTTCATGTGCTTTCAAGGCGAGTCGAGTCTGCCTCCTGAAACCTGTTTCCTGCAATTCTGCCTTGCTTTCAAATCCTCCTCGTTGCCTTCCCTCAATATATTTGTGGACGAGAGTTATCATTTATAACTCTGCAGGTTTGTGAGTTGCAGTGCCCCTGAGCTCCGTTTGTCAACTCGCTTTTTTGGGAGCTGGCCGCCAAAGCGCAGGATTGCTTCAGGCCGTATTCTGGTTCCGGGGGGCAGGCTGAGCCTGTGGCTCATTCTTCTTCCTGATGGGAAAACAGAGTGACCTGTGCCTGTCCCAACACCTAGAGCTAGTCTCTCATTGGTTCCCCCTCTTCCCGTTCATCCTCAGGCCAAATTGCGACCTGTCCGAAACAGGAGGTTAAAGGTGCTGATTCTCCAAGTAGGGAGATGGTTAGTAGAGCGGCTGGAATGGCGAACCCGAGCACAAGGAGAGGAGAAATGAGGTGCGTTTGAGAACCCTTTCCCGATCACACGGTGTACCATCTTCTGGGTTTCCCACGCATGTTTTCGATGTCGGAAGATGCCCTTGAACCTGGAGATTTGGGACCCATGGCATGGGTACCACGCAGTATGACTTCAAAGGGTCCGCGTTTGCTCACCCAAGCTCACCAATCCTCTCAGCCCGAAGAGTGTCCAGCCTCATGTCTCATCCAGCTGTGGGTCTAGATATGGTCAATCCAGGTTGCAGCAGAGCCCCTGAACGGATTTTCGAAGAATTTCTCTCTCTTTCACTGTCTTTGTTTTATGGGGTTTTTTTTAAGTAATCTATTTTTATAATGGGGTTTAGCTACTTTTTACTGCTGTGTTTATGCCGCTTTACACTCTCTTGATTCACTTCCAGAGAGATATGAATACATAGGTTTTAAGACTCTTACTAGTCAGATATATTCTTGGGCGGTGAATAGGGGCTGTTGAGTCCAGTTCACTGAGCAGGGAGTAGGTCTTCTCTATTACATATTTGGCTTGTGGAACGGTATCTGAGCTAATTTCAAACCCTTGTTTTATGCATCACCCCACCTCACCTTTCCCGTTAAGCAGCCATAGTGTGTTTTCTAAATGTGTGACTCTGTTCTGTTTTGTAATTCAGTTCAAGTGTAGCGATTTTGACATTCCCTCTATAAGTGATATGTTAGGATAAGTGTCCTTTTCTGTGTGACTTATTCCACTGAGAGTCATCGTACCTAAATCCATTCATCCTGCTGCTACTAGCCTTATGACATTGATTTCATGGCTGAGTGATATTCCATTGTGCCTAAGTACCACAACTTCTTTATCCATTTTTCTCTTTCCTGGGATATTGAAGGTGTACCGAAGTGGAGGTTCTTGGAAACAGAGCAGCCCTAAACTTTGGGGTGCCTGTGTCTTGTCGATTTTTAGGTTTCCCGATTTATACGCAAATGAGTGGAAGTGCCCTATGCTCTCTAAGCTGTGCTTATTACATGTTTCAGGACATACGTACACTTCTCCAGAGTGGCTGTTGGCAATTTACATCCCGCCCGTCAGCGTAGCAAGGCTCCCATGTCTCCATGGCCTGTCCTGCATTTCTGGTTTTTACACTTTTTTCAGCATGGCCTTTTTGACCGATAGGAAGCGAGACTCCTTTGTAGCGCTGATTTGCCTTTCCGGCTTGCTTGGTTGGCCAAAAAGGGCGTATGCGATTTTCCCTGAATATATTCAGGAAAAAACGCATACGCCCTTTTTGGCCAAGGGCATCATTGTCAACGCTGTGCCGCTTTTCATGTGCTTTCAAGGCGAGTCGAGTCTGCCTCCTGAAACCTGTTTCCTGCAATTCTGCCTTGCTTTCAAATCCTCTTCTTTGCTTTCCCTCAATATATTTGTGGACGAGGGTTATCATTTCTAACTCTGCAGGTTTGTGAGTTGCAGTGCCCCTGAGCTCCGTTTGTCAACTCGCTTTTTTGGGAGCTGGCCGCCAAAGCGCAGGATTGCTTCAGGCCATATTCTGGTTCCGGGGGGCAGGCTGAGCCTGTGGCTCATTCTTCTTCCTGATGGGAAAATAGAGTGACCTGTGCCTGTCCCAACACCTAGAGCTAGTCTCTCATTGGTTCCCCCTCTTCCCGTTCATCCTCAGGCCAAATTGCGACCTGTCCGAAACAGGAGGTTAAAGGTGCTGATTCTCCAAGTAGGGAGATGGTTAGTAGAGCGGCTGGAATGGCGAACCCGAGCACAAGGAGAGGAGAAATGAGGTGCGTTTGAGAACCCTTTCCCGATCACACGGTGTACCATCTTCTGGGTTTCCCACGCATGTTTTCGATGTCGGAAGATGCCCTTGAACCTGGAGATTTGGGACCCACGGCATGGGTACCACTCAGTAGGACTTTAAAGGGTCTGCGTTTGCTCACCCAAGCTCACCAATCCTCTCAGCCCCAAGAGTGTCCAGCCTCATGTCTCATCCAGCTGTGGGTCTAGATATGGTCAATCCAGGTTGCATCAGAGCCCCTGAACGGATTTTGGAAGAATTTCTCTCTCTTTCACTGTCTTTGTTTTCTGGGGTTTTTTTTTTTAAGTAATCTATTTTTATAATGGGGTTTAGCTGCTTTTCACTGCTGTGTTTATGCCGCTTTACACCCTCTTGATGCACTTCCAGAGAGAGATCAATACCTAGGTTTTAAGACTCTTACTAGTCAGATATATTCTTGGGCGGTGAATAGGGGCTGTTGAGTCCAGTTCACTGAGCAGGGAGTAGGTCTTGTCTATTACATATTCGGCTTGTGGAACGGTATCTGAGCTAATTTCAAACCCTTGTTTTATGCATCACCCCACCTCACCTTTCCCGTTAAGCAGCCATAGTGTGTTTTCTAAATGTGTGACTCTGTTCTGTTTTGTAATTCCGTTCAAGTGTAGCGATTTTGACATTCCCTCTCTCAGTGATATCTTAGGATAAGTGTCTTTTTCTCTGTGACTTATTTCACTGAGAGTCATCGTACCTAAATCCACTCATCCTGCTGCTACTAGCCTTATGACATTGATTTCATGGCTGAGTGATATTCCATTGTGCCTAAGTACCACAACTTCTTTATCCATTTTTCGCTTTCCTGGGATATTGAAGGTGTACCGAAGTGGAGGTTCTTGGAAACAGAGCAGCCCTAAACTTTGGGGTGCCTGTGTCTTGTTGATTTTTAGGTTTCCCGATTTATACGCCCATGAGTGGAAGTGCCCTATGCTCTCTAAGCTGTGCTTATTACATGTTTCAGGACACACCGTACACTTCTCCAGAGTGGCTGTTGGCAATTTACAGCCCGCCCGTCAGCGTAGCAAGGCTCCCATGTCTCCATGGCCTGTCCTGCATTTCTGGTTTTTACACTTTTTTCAGCATGGCCCTTTTGACCGATGGCAAGCGAGACTTCTTTGTAGCGCTGATTTGCCTTTCCGGCTTGCCTGGTTGGCCAAAAAGGGCGTATGCGTTTTTTCCTGAATATATTCAGGAAAAAACGCATACGCCCTTTTTGGCCAAGGGCATCATTGTCAACGCTGTGCCGCTTTTCATGTGCTTTCAAGGCGAGTCGAGTCTGCCTCCTGAAACCTGTTTCCTGCAATTCTGCCTTGCTTTCAAATCCTCCTCGTTGCCTTCCCTCAATATATTTGTGGACGAGAGTTATCATTTATAACTCTGCAGGTCTGTGAGTTGCAGTGCCCCTGAGCTCCGTTTGTCAACTCGCTTTTTTGGGAGCTGGCCGCCAAAGCGCAGGATTGCTTCAGGCCGTATTCTGGTTCCGGGGGGCAGGCTGAGCCTGTGGCTCATTCTTCTTCCTGATGGGAAAACAGAGTGACCTGTGCCTGTCCCAACACCTAGAGCTAGTCTCTCATTGGTTCCCCCTCTTCCCGTTCATCCTCAGGCCAAATTGCGACCTGTCCGAAACAGGAGGTTAAAGGTGCTGATTCTCCAAGTAGGGAGATGGTTAGTAGAGCGGCTGGAATGGCGAACCCGAGCACAAGGAGAGGAGAAATGAGGTGCGTTTGAGAGCCCTTTCCCGATCACACGGTGTACCATCTTCTGGGTTTCCCACACATGTTTTCGATGTCGGAAGATGCCCTTGAACCTGGAGATTTGGGACCCACGGCATGGGTACCACGCAGTAGGACTTTAAAGGGTCTGCGTTTGCTCACCCAAGCTCACCAATCCTCTCAGCCCCAAGAGTGTCCAGCCTCATGTCTCATCCAGCTGTGGGTCTAGATATGGTCAATCCAGGTTGCATCAGAGCCCCTGAACGGATTTTGGAAGAATTTCTCTCTCTTTCACTGTCTTTGTTTTCTGGGGTTTTTTTTTTTAAGTAATCTATTTTTATAATGGGGTTTAGCTGCTTTTCACTGCTGTGTTTATGCCGCTTTACACCCTCTTGATGCACTTCCAGAGAGAGATCAATACCTAGGTTTTAAGACTCTTACTAGTCAGATATATTCTTGGGCGGTGAATAGGGGCTGTTGAGTCCAGTTCACTGAGCAGGGAGTAGGTCTTGTCTATTACATATTCGGCTTGTGGAACGGTATCTGAGCTAATTTCAAACCCTTGTTTTATGCATCACCCCACCTCACCTTTCCCGTTAAGCAGCCATAGTGTGTTTTCTAAATGTGTGACTCTGTTCTGTTTTGTAATTCCGTTCAAGTGTAGCGATTTTGACATTCCCTCTATAAGTGATATCTTAGGATAAGTGTCTTTTTCTCTGTGACTTATTTCACTGAGAGTCATCGTACCTAAATCCACTCATCCTGCTGCTACTAGCCTTATGACATTGATTTCATGGCTGAGTGATATTCCATTGTGCCTAAGTACCACAACTTCTTTATCCATTTTTCGCTTTCCTGGGATATTGAAGGTGTACCGAAGTGGAGGTTCTTGGAAACAGAGCAGCCCTAAACTTTGGGGTGCCTGTGTCTTGTTGATTTTTAGGTTTCCCGATTTATACGCCCATGAGTGGAAGTGCCCTATGCTCTCTAAGCTGTGCTTATTACATGTTTCAGGACACACCGTACACTTCTCCAGAGTGGCTGTTGGCAATTTACAGCCCGCCCGTCAGCGTAGCAAGGCTCCCATGTCTCCATGGCCTGTCCTGCATTTCTGGTTTTTACACTTTTTTCAGCATGGCCCTTTTGACCGATGGCAAGCGAGACTTCTTTGTAGCGCTGATTTGCCTTTCCGGCTTGCCTGGTTGGCCAAAAAGGGCGTATGCGTTTTTTCCTGAATATATTCAGGAAAAAACGCATACGCCCTTTTTGGCCAAGGGCATCATTGTCAACGCTGTGCCGCTTTTCATGTGCTTTCAAGGCGAGTCGAGTCTGCCTCCTGAAACCTGTTTCCTGCAATTCTGCCTTGCTTTCAAATCCTCCTCGTTGCCTTCCCTCAATATATTTGTGGACGAGAGTTATCATTTATAACTCTGCAGGTTTGTGAGTTGCAGTGCCCCTGAGCTCCGTTTGTCAACTCGCTTTTTTGGGAGCTGGCCGCCAAAGCGCAGGATTGCTTCAGGCCGTATTCTGGTTCCGGGGGGCAGGCTGAGCCTGTGGCTCATTCTTCTTCCTGATGGGAAAACAGAGTGACCTGTGCCTGTCCCAACACCTAGAGCTAGTCTCTCATTGGTTCCCCCTCTTCCCGTTCATCCTCAGGCCAAATTGCGACCTGTCCGAAACAGGAGGTTAAAGGTGCTGATTCTCCAAGTAGGGAGATGGTTAGTAGAGCGGCTGGAATGGCGAACCCGAGCACAAGGAGAGGAGAAATGAGGTGCGTTTGAGAACCCTTTCCCGATCACACGGTGTACCATCTTCTGGGTTTCCCACGCATGTTTTCGATGTCGGAAGATGCCCTTGAACCTGGAGATTTGGGACCCACGGCATGGGTACCACGCAGTAGGACTTTAAAGGGTCTGCGTTTGCTCACCCAAGCTCACCAATCCTCTCAGCCCCAAGAGTGTCCAGCCTCATGTCTCATCCAGCTGTGGGTCTAGATATGGTCAATCCAGGTTGCATCAGAGCCCCTGAACGGATTTTGGAAGAATTTCTCTCTCTTTCACTGTCTTTGTTTTATGGGGTTTTTTTTTTAAGTAATCTATTTTTATAATGGGGTTTAGCTGCTTTTCACTGCTGTGTTTATGCCGCTTTACACCCTCTTGATGCACTTCCAGAGAGAGATCAATACCTAGGTTTTAAGACTCTTACTAGTCAGATATATTCTTGGGCGGTGAATAGGGGCTGTTGAGTCCAGTTCACTGAGCAGGGAGTAGGTCTTGTCTATTACATATTCGGCTTGTGGAACGGTATCTGAGCTAATTTCAAACCCTTGTTTTATGCATCACCCCACCTCACCTTTCCCGTTAAGCAGCCATAGTGTGTTTTCTAAATGTGTGACTCTGTTCTGTTTTGTAATTCCGTTCAAGTGTAGCGATTTTGACATTCCCTCTATAAGTGATATCTTAGGATAAGTGTCTTTTTCTCTGTGACTTATTTCACTGAGAGTCATCGTACCTAAATCCACTCATCCTGCTGCTACTAGCCTTATGACATTGATTTCATGGCTGAGTGATATTCCATTGTGCCTAAGTACCACAACTTCTTTATCCATTTTTCGCACTCCTGGGATATTGAAGGTGTACCGAAGTGGAGGTTCTTGGAAACAGAGCAGCCCTAAACTTTGGGGTGCCTGTGTCTTGTTGATTTTTAGGTTTCCCGATTTATACGCCCATGAGTGGAAGTGCCCTATGCTCTCTAAGCTGTGCTTATTACATGTTTCAGGACACACCGTACACTTCTCCAGAGTGGCTGTTGGCAATTTACAGCCCGCCCGTCAGCGTAGCAAGGCTCCCATGTCTCCATGGCCTGTCCTGCATTTCTGGTTTTTACACTTTTTTCAGCATGGCCCTTTTGACCGATGGCAAGCGAGACTTCTTTGTAGCGCTGATTTGCCTTTCCGGCTTGCCTGGTTTGCCAAAAAGGGCGTATGCGTTTTTTCCTGAATATATTCAGGAAAAAACGCATACGCCCTTTTTGGCCAAGGGCATCATTGTCAACGCTGTGCCGCTTTTCATGTGCTTTCAAGGCGAGTCGAGTCTGCCTCCTGAAACCTGTTTCCTGCAATTCTGCCTTGCTTTCAAATCCTCCTCGTTGCCTTCCCTCAATATATTTGTGGACGAGAGTTATCATTTATAACTCTGCAGGTTTGTGAGTTGCAGTGCCCCTGAGCTCCGTTTGTCAACTCGCTTTTTTGGGAGCTGGCCGCCAAAGCGCAGGATTGCTTCAGGCCGTATTCTGGTTCCGGGGGGCAGGCTGAGCCTGTGGCTCATTCTTCTTCCTGATGGGAAAACAGAGTGACCTGTGCCTGTCCCAACACCTAGAGCTAGTCTCTCATTGGTTCCCCCTCTTCCCGTTCATCATCAGGCCAAATTGCGACCTGTCCGAAACAGGAGGTTAAAGGTGCTGATTCTCCAAGTAGGGAGATGGTTAGTAGAGCGGCTGGAATGGCGAACCCGAGCACAAGGAGAGGAGAAATGAGGTGCGTTTGAGAGCCCTTTCCCGATCACACGGTGTACCATCTTCTGGGTTTCCCACGCATGTTTTCGATGTCGGAAGATGCCCTTGAACCTGGAGATTTGGGACCCACGGCATGGGTACCACGCAGTAGGACTTTAAAGGGTCTGCGTTTGCTCACCCAAGCTCACCAATCCTCTCAGCCCCAAGAGTGTCCAGCCTCATGTCTCATCTAGCTGTGGGTCTAGATATGGTCAATCCAGGTTGCATCAGAGCCCCTGAACGGATTTTGTAAGAATTTCTCTCTCTTTCACTGTCTTTGTTTTATGGGGTTTTTTTTAAGTAATCTATTTTTATAATGGGGTTTAGCTGCTTTTCACTGCTGTGTTTATGCCGCTTTACACCCTCTTGATGCACTTCCAGAGAGAGATCAATACATAGGTTTTAAGACTCTTACTCATCAGATATATTCTTGGGCGGTGAATAGGGGCTGTTGAGTCCAGTTCACTGAGCAGGGAGTAGGTCTTGTCTATTACATATTTGGCTTGTGGAACGGTATCTGAGCTAATTTCAAACCCTTGTTTTATGCATCACCCCACCTCACCTTTCCCGTTAAGCAGCCATAGTGTGTTTTCTAAATGTGTGACTCTGTTCTGTTTTGTAATTCAGTTCAAGTGTAGCGATTTTGACATTCCCTCTATAAGTGATATCTTAGGATAAGTGTCTTTTTCTCTGTGACTTATTTCACTGAGAGTCATCGTACCTAAATCCACTCATCCTGCTGCTACTAGCCTTAT
This sequence comes from Eubalaena glacialis, assembly GCF_028564815.1. Taxonomy (NCBI): domain Eukaryota; kingdom Metazoa; phylum Chordata; class Mammalia; order Artiodactyla; family Balaenidae; genus Eubalaena; species Eubalaena glacialis. The sequence goes on from NC_083722.1 coordinate 117,192,186, forward strand.
GACATTGATTTCATGGCTGAGTGATATTCCATTGTGCCTAAGTACCACAACTTCTTTATCCATTTTTCGCTTTCCTGGGATATTGAAGGTGTACCGAAGTGGAGGTTCTTGGAAACAGAGCAGCCCTAAACTTTGGGGTGCCTGTGTCTTGTTGATTTTTAGGTTTCCCGATTTATACGCCCATGAGTGGAAGTGCCCTATGCTCTCTAAGCTGTGCTTATTACATGTTTCAGGACACACCGTACACTTCTCCAGAGTGGCTGCTGGCAATTTACAGCCCGCCCATCAGCGTAGCAAGGCTCCCATGTCTCCATGGCCTGTCCTGCATTTCTGGTTTTTACACTTTTTTCAGCATGGCCCTTTTGACCGATGGCAAGCGAGACTTCTTTGTAGCGCTGATTTGCCTTTCGGGCTTGCCTGGTTGGCCAAAAGGGGCGTATGCGTTTTTTCCTGAATATATTCAGGAAAAAACGCATACGCCCCTTTTGGCCAAGGGCATCATTGTCAACGCTTTGCCGCTTTTCATGTGCTTTCAAGGCGAGTCGAGTCTGCCTCCTGAAACCTGTTTCCTGCAATTCTGCCTTGCTTTCAAATCCTCTTCGTTGCCTTCCCTCAATATATTTGTGGACGAGAGTTATCATTTATAACTCTGCAGGTTTGTGAATTGCAGTGCCCCTGAGCTCCATTTGTCAACTCGCTTTTTTGGGAGCTGGCCGCCAAAGCGCAGGATTGCTTCAGGCCGTATTCTGGTTCCGGGGGGCAGGCTGAGCCTGTGGTTCATTCTTCTTCCTGATGGGAAAATAGAGTGACCTGTGCCTGTCCCAACACCTAGAGCTAGTCTCTCATTGGTTCCCCGTCTTCCCGTTCATCCTCAGGCCAAATTGCGACCTGTCCGAAACAGGAGGTTAAAGGTGCAGATTCTCCAAGTAGGGAGATTGTTAGTAGAGCGGCTGGAATGGCGAACCCGAGCACAAGGAGAGGAGAAATGAGGTGCGTTTGAGAACCCTTTCCCGATCACACGGTGTACCATCTTCTGGGTTTCCCACGCATGTTTTCGATGTAGGAAGATGCCCTTGAACCTGGAGATTTGGGACCCACGGCATGGGTACCACGCAGTAGGACTTTAAAGGGTCTGCGTTTGCTCACCCAAGCTCACCAATCCTCTCAGCCCCAAGAGTGTCCAGCCTCATGTCTCATCCAGCTGTGGGTCTAGATATGGTCAATCCAGGTTGCATCAGAGCCCCTGAACGGATTTTGTAAGAATTTCTCTCTCTTTCACTGTCTTTGTTTTATGGGGTTTTTTTTAAGTAATCTATTTTTATAATGGGGTTTAGCTGCTTTTCACTGCTGTGTTTATGCCGCTTTACACCCTCTTGATGCACTTCCAGAGAGAGATCAATACATAGGTTTCAAGACTCTTACTCGTCAGATATATTCTTGGGCGGTGAATAGGGGCTGTTGAGTCCAGTTCACTGAGCAGGGAGTAGGTCTTGTCTATTACATATTTGGCTTGTGGAACGGTATCTGAGCTAATTTCAAACCCTTGTTTTATGCATCACCCCACCTCACCTTTCCCGTTAAGCAGCCATAGTGTGTTTTCTAAATGTGTGACTCTGTTCTGTTTTGTAATTCAGTTCAAGTGTAGCGATTTTGACATTCCCTCTATAAGTGATATCTTAGGATAAGTGTCTTTTTCTCTGTGACTTATTTCACTGAGAGTCATCGTACCTAAATCCACTCATCCTGCTGCTACTAGCCTTATGACATTGATTTCATGGCTGAGTGATATTCCATTGTGCCTAAGTACCACAACTTCTTTATCCATTTTTCGCTTTCCTGGGATATTGAAGGTGTACCGAAGTGGAGGTTCTTGGAAACAGAGCAGCCCTAAACTTTGGGGTGCCTGTGTCTTGTTGATTTTTAGGTTTCCCGATTTATACGCCCATGAGTGGAAGTGCCCTATGCTCTCTAAGCTGTGCTTATTACATGTTTCAGGACACACCGTACACTTCTCCAGAGTGGCTGCTGGCAATTTACAGCCCGCCCATCAGCGTAGCAAGGCTCCCATGTCTCCATGGCCTGTCCTGCATTTCTGGTTTTTACACTTTTTTCAGCATGGCCCTTTTGACCGATGGCAAGCGAGACTTCTTTGTAGCGCTGATTTGCCTTTCGGGCTTGCCTGGTTGGCCAAAAGGGGCGTATGCGTTTTTTCCTGAATATATTCAGGAAAAAACGCATACGCCCCTTTTGGCCAAGGGCATCATTGTCAACGCTTTGCCGCTTTTCATGTGCTTTCAAGGCGAGTCGACTCTGCCTCCTGAAACCTGTTTCCTGCAATTCTGCCTTGCTTTCAAATCCTCTTCGTTGCCTTCCCTCAATATATTTGTGGACGAGAGTTATCATTTATAACTCTGCAGGTTTGTGAATTGCAGTGCCCCTGAGCTCCATTTGTCAACTCGCTTTTTTGGGAGCTGGCCGCCAAAGCGCAGGATTGCTTCAGGCCGTATTCTGGTTCCGGGGGGCAGGCTGAGCCTGTGGTTCATTCTTCTTCCTGATGGGAAAATAGAGTGACCTGTGCCTGTCCCAACACCTAGAGCTAGTCTCTCATTGGTTCCCCGTCTTCCCGTTCATCCTCAGGCCAAATTGCGACCTGTCCGAAACAGGAGGTTAAAGGTGCAGATTCTCCAAGTAGGGAGATTGTTAGTAGAGCGGCTGGAATGGCGAACCCGAGCACAAGGAGAGGAGAAATGAGGTGCGTTTGAGAACCCTTTCCCGATCACACGGTGTACCATCTTCTGGGTTTCCCACGCATGTTTTCGATGTAGGAAGATGCCCTTGAACCTGGAGATTTGGGACCCACGGCATGGGTACCACGCAGTAGGACTTTAAAGGGTCTGCGTTTGCTCACCCAAGCTCACCAATCCTCTCAGCCCCAAGAGTGTCCAGCCTCATGTCTCATCCAGCTGTGGGTCTAGATATGGTCAATCCAGGTTGCATCAGAGCCCCTGAACGGATTTTGTAAGAATTTCTCTCTCTTTCACTCTCTTTGTTTTATGGGGTTTTTTTTAAGTAATCTATTTTTATAATGGGGTTTAGCTGCTTTTCACTGCTGTGTTTATGCCGCTTTACACCCTCTTGATGCACTTCCAGAGAGAGATCAATACATAGGTTTCAAGACTCTTACTCGTCAGATATATTCTTGGGCGGTGAATAGGGGCTGTTGAGTCCAGTTCACTGAGCAGGGAGTAGGTCTTGTCTATTACATATTTGGCTTGTGGAACGGTATCTGAGCTAATTTCAAACCCTTGTTTTATGCATCACCCCACCTCACCTTTCCCGTTAAGCAGCCATAGTGTGTTTTCTAAATGTGTGACTCTGTTCTGTTTTGTAATTCAGTTCAAGTGTAGCGATTTTGACATTCCCTCTATAAGTGATATCTTAGGATAAGTGTCTTTTTCTCTGTGACTTATTTCACTGAGAGTCATCGTACCTAAATCCACTCATCCTGCTGCTACTAGCCTTATGACATTGATTTCATGGCTGAGTGATATTCCATTGTGCCTAAGTACCACAACTTCTTTATCCATTTTTCGCTTTCCTGGGATATTGAAGGTGTACCGAAGTGGAGGTTCTTGGAAACAGAGCAGCCCTAAACTTTGGGGTGCCTGTGTCTTGTTGATTTTTAGGTTTCCCGATTTATACGCCCATGAGTGGAAGTGCCCTATGCTCTCTAAGCTGTGCTTATTACATGTTTCAGGACACACCGTACACTTCTCCAGAGTGGCTGCTGGCAATTTACAGCCCGCCCATCAGCGTAGCAAGGCTCCCATGTCTCCATGGCCTGTCCTGCATTTCTGGTTTTTACACTTTTTTCAGCATGGCCCTTTTGACCGATGGCAAGCGAGACTTCTTTGTAGCGCTGATTTGCCTTTCGGGCTTGCCTGGTTGGCCAAAAGGGGCGTATGCGTTTTTTCCTGAATATATTCAGGAAAAAACGCATACGCCCCTTTTGGCCAAGGGCATCATTGTCAACGCTTTGCCGCTTTTCATGTGCTTTCAAGGCGAGTCGACTCTGCCTCCTGAAACCTGTTTCCTGCAATTCTGCCTTGCTTTCAAATCCTCTTCGTTGCCTTCCCTCAATATATTTGTGGACGAGAGTTATCATTTATAACTCTGCAGGTTTGTGAGTTGCAGTGCCCCTGAGCTCCATTTGTCAACTCGCTTTTTTGGGAGCTGGCCGCCAAAGCGCAGGATTGCTTCAGGCCGTATTCTGGTTCCGGGGGGCAGGCTGAGCCTGTGGTTCATTCTTCTTCCTGATGGGAAAATAGAGTGACCTGTGCCTGTCCCAACACCTAGAGCTAGTCTCTCATTGGTTCCCCGTCTTCCCGTTCATCCTCAGGCCAAATTGCGACCTGTCCGAAACAGGAGGTTAAAGGTGCAGATTCTCCAAGTAGGGAGATTGTTAGTAGAGCGGCTGGAATGGCGAACCCGAGCACAAGGAGAGGAGAAATGAGGTGCGTTTGAGAACCCTTTCCCGATCACACGGTGTACCATCTTCTGGGTTTCCCACGCATGTTTTCGATGTAGGAAGATGCCCTTGAACCTGGAGATTTGGGACCCACGGCATGGGTACCACGCAGTAGGACTTTAAAGGGTCTGCGTTTGCTCACCCAAGCTCACCAATCCTCTCAGCCCCAAGAGTGTCCAGCCTCATGTCCCATCCAGCTGTGGGTCTAGATATGGTCAATCCAGGTTGCATCAGAGCCCCTGAACGGATTTTGTAAGAATTTCTCTCTCTTTCACTGTCTTTGTTTTATGGGGTTTTTTTTAAGTAATCTATTTTTATAATGGGGTTTAGCTGCTTTTCACTGCTGTGTTTATGCCGCTTTACACCCTCTTGATGCACTTCCAGAGAGAGATCAATACATAGGTTTTAAGACTCTTACTCGTCAGATATATTCTTGGGCGGTGAATAGGGGCTGTTGAGTCCAGTTCACTGAGCAGGGAGTAGGTCTTGTCTATTACATATTTGGCTTGTGGAACGGTATCTGAGCTAATTTCAAACCCTTGTTTTATGCATCACCCCACCTCACCTTTCCCGTTAAGCAGCCATAGTGTGTTTTCTAAATGTGTGACTCTGTTCTGTTTTGTAATTCAGTTCAAGTGTAGCGATTTTGACATTCCCTCTATAAGTGATATCTTAGGATAAGTGTCTTTTTCTCTGTGACTTATTTCACTGAGAGTCATCGTACCTAAATCCACTCATCCTGCTGCTACTAGCCTTATGACATTGATTTCATGGCTGAGTGATATTCCATTGTGCCTAAGTACCACAACTTCTTTATCCATTTTTCGCTTTCCTGGGATATTGAAGGTGTACCGAAGTGGAGGTTCTTGGAAACAGAGCAGCCCTAAACTTTGGGGTGCCTGTGTCTTGTTGATTTTTAGGTTTCCCGATTTATACGCCCATGAGTGGAAGTGCCCTATGCTCTCTAAGCTGTGCTTATTACATGTTTCAGGACACACCGTACACTTCTCCAGAGTGGCTGCTGGCAATTTACAGCCCGCCCATCAGCGTAGCAAGGCTCCCATGTCTCCATGGCCTGTCCTGCATTTCTGGTTTTTACACTTTTTTCAGCATGGCCCTTTTGACCGATGGCAAGCGAGACTTCTTTGTAGCGCTGATTTGCCTTTCGGGCTTGCCTGGTTGGCCAAAAAGGGCGTATGCGTTTTTTCCTGAATATATTCAGGAAAAAACGCATACGCCCTTTTTGGCCAAGGGCATCATTGTCAACGCTTTGCCGCTTTTCATGTGCTTTCAAGGCGAGTCGACTCTGCCTCCTGAAACCTGTTTCCTGCAATTCTGCCTTGCTTTCAAATCCTCTTCGTTGCCTTCCCTCAATATATTTGTGGACGAGAGTTATCATTTATAACTCTGCAGGTTTGTGAATTGCAGTGCCCCTGAGCTCCATTTGTCAACTCGCTTTTTTGGGAGCTGGCCGCCAAAGCGCAGGATTGCTTCAGGCCGTATTCTGGTTCCGGGGGGCAGGCTGAGCCTGTGGTTCATTCTTCTTCCTGATGGGAAAATAGAGTGACCTGTGCCTGTCCCAACACCTAGAGCTAGTCTCTCATTGGTTCCCCGTCTTCCCGTTCATCCTCAGGCCAAATTGCGACCTGTCCGAAACAGGAGGTTAAAGGTGCAGATTCTCCAAGTAGGGAGATTGTTAGTAGAGCGGCTGGAATGGCGAACCCGAGCACAAGGAGAGGAGAAATGAGGTGCGTTTGAGAACCCTTTCCCGATCACACGGTGTACCATCTTCTGGGTTTCCCACGCATGTTTTCGATGTAGGAAGATGCCCTTGAACCTGGAGATTTGGGACCCACGGCATGGGTACCACGCAGTAGGACTTTAAAGGGTCTGCGTTTGCTCACCCAAGCTCACCAATCCTCTCAGCCCCAAGAGTGTCCAGCCTCATGTCTCATCCAGCTGTGGGTCTAGATATGGTCAATCCAGGTTGCATCAGAGCCCCTGAACGGATTTTGTAAGAATTTCTCTCTCTTTCACTGTCTTTGTTTTATGGGGTTTTTTTTAAGTAATCTATTTTTATAATGGGGTTTAGCTGCTTTTCACTGCTGTGTTTATGCCGCTTTACACCCTCTTGATGCACTTCCAGAGAGAGATCAATACATAGGTTTTAAGACTCTTACTCGTCAGATATATTCTTGGGCGGTGAATAGGGGCTGTTGAGTCCAGTTCACTGAGCAGGGAGTAGGTCTTGTCTATTACATATTTGGCTTGTGGAACGGTATCTGAGCTAATTTCAAACCCTTGTTTTATGCATCACCCCACCTCACCTTTCCCGTTAAGCAGCCATAGTGTGTTTTCTAAATGTGTGACTCTGTTCTGTTTTGTAATTCAGTTCAAGTGTAGCGATTTTGACATTCCCTCTATAAGTGATATCTTAGGATAAGTGTCTTTTTCTCTGTGACTTATTTCACTGAGAGTCATCGTACCTAAATCCACTCATCCTGCTGCTACTAGCCTTATGACATTGATTTCATGGCTGAGTGATATTCCATTGTGCCTAAGTACCACAACTTCTTTATCCATTTTTCGCTTTCCTGGGATATTGAAGGTGTACCGAAGTGGAGGTTCTTGGAAACAGAGCAGCCCTAAACTTTGGGGTGCCTGTGTCTTGTTGATTTTTAGGTTTCCCGATTTATACGCCCATGAGTGGAAGTGCCCTATGCTCTCTAAGCTGTGCTTATTACATGTTTCAGGACACACCGTACACTTCTCCAGAGTGGCTGCTGGCAATTTACAGCCCGCCCATCAGCGTAGCAAGGCTCCCATGTCTCCATGGCCTGTCCTGCATTTCTGGTTTTTACACTTTTTTCAGCATGGCCCTTTTGACCGATGGCAAGCGAGACTTCTTTGTAGCGCTGATTTGCCTTTCGGGCTTGCCTGGTTGGCCAAAAGGGGCGTATGCGTTTTTTCCTGAATATATTCAGGAAAAAACGCATACGCCCCTTTTGGCCAAGGGCATCATTGTCAACGCTTTGCCGCTTTTCATGTGCTTTCAAGGCGAGTCGAGTCTGCCTCCTGAAACCTGTTTCCTGCAATTCTGCCTTGCTTTCAAATCCTCTTCGTTGCCTTCCCTCAATATATTTGTGGACGAGAGTTATCATTTATAACTCTGCAGGTTTGTGAATTGCAGTGCCCCTGAGCTCCATTTGTCAACTCGCTTTTTTGGGAGCTGGCCGCCAAAGCGCAGGATTGCTTCAGGCCGTATTCTGGTTCCGGGGGGCAGGCTGAGCCTGTGGTTCATTCTTCTTCCTGATGGGAAAATAGAGTGACCTGTGCCTGTCCCAACACCTAGAGCTAGTCTCTCATTGGTTCCCCGTCTTCCCGTTCATCCTCAGGCCAAATTGCGACCTGTCCGAAACAGGAGGTTAAAGGTGCAGATTCTCCAAGTAGGGAGATTGTTAGTAGAGCGGCTGGAATGGCGAACCCGAGCACAAGGAGAGGAGAAATGAGGTGCGTTTGAGAACCCTTTCCCGATCACACGGTGTACCATCTTCTGGGTTTCCCACGCATGTTTTCGATGTAGGAAGATGCCCTTGAACCTGGAGATTTGGGACCCACGGCATGGGTACCACGCAGTAGGACTTTAAAGGGTCTGCGTTTGCTCACCCAAGCTCACCAATCCTCTCAGCCCCAAGAGTGTCCAGCCTCATGTCTCATCCAGCTGTGGGTCTAGATATGGTCAATCCAGGTTGCATCAGAGCCCCTGAACGGATTTTGTAAGAATTTCTCTCTCTTTCACTGTCTTTGTTTTATGGGGTTTTTTTTAAGTAATCTATTTTTATAATGGGGTTTAGCTGCTTTTCACTGCTGTGTTTATGCCGCTTTACACCCTCTTGATGCACTTCCAGAGAGAGATCAATACATAGGTTTCAAGACTCTTACTCGTCAGATATATTCTTGGGCGGTGAATAGGGGCTGTTGAGTCCAGTTCACTGAGCAGGGAGTAGGTCTTGTCTATTACATATTTGGCTTGTGGAACGGTATCTGAGCTAATTTCAAACCCTTGTTTTATGCATCACCCCACCTCACCTTTCCCGTTAAGCAGCCATAGTGTGTTTTCTAAATGTGTGACTCTGTTCTGTTTTGTAATTCAGTTCAAGTGTAGCGATTTTGACATTCCCTCTATAAGTGATATCTTAGGATAAGTGTCTTTTTCTCTGTGACTTATTTCACTGAGAGTCATCGTACCTAAATCCACTCATCCTGCTGCTACTAGCCTTATGACATTGATTTCATGGCTGAGTGATATTCCATTGTGCCTAAGTACCACAACTTCTTTATCCATTTTTCGCTTTCCTGGGATATTGAAGGTGTACCGAAGTGGAGGTTCTTGGAAACAGAGCAGCCCTAAACTTTGGGGTGCCTGTGTCTTGTTGATTTTTAGGTTTCCCGATTTATACGCCCATGAGTGGAAGTGCCCTATGCTCTCTAAGCTGTGCTTATTACATGTTTCAGGACACACCGTACACTTCTCCAGAGTGGCTGCTGGCAATTTACAGCCCGCCCATCAGCGTAGCAAGGCTCCCATGTCTCCATGGCCTGTCCTGCATTTCTGGTTTTTACACTTTTTTCAGCATGGCCCTTTTGACCGATGGCAAGCGAGACTTCTTTGTAGCGCTGATTTGCCTTTCGGGCTTGCCTGGTTGGCCAAAAGGGGCGTATGCGTTTTTTCCTGAATATATTCAGGAAAAAACGCATACGCCCCTTTTGGCCAAGGGCATCATTGTCAACGCTTTGCCGCTTTTCATGTGCTTTCAAGGCGAGTCGACTCTGCCTCCTGAAACCTGTTTCCTGCAATTCTGCCTTGCTTTCAAATCCTCTTCGTTGCCTTCCCTCAATATATTTGTGGACGAGAGTTATCATTTATAACTCTGCAGGTTTGTGAGTTGCAGTGCCCCTGAGCTCCATTTGTCAACTCGCTTTTTTGGGAGCTGGCCGCCAAAGCGCAGGATTGCTTCAGGCCGTATTCTGGTTCCGGGGGGCAGGCTGAGCCTGTGGTTCATTCTTCTTCCTGATGGGAAAATAGAGTGACCTGTGCCTGTCCCAACACCTAGAGCTAGTCTCTCATTGGTTCCCCGTCTTCCCGTTCATCCTCAGGCCAAATTGCGACCTGTCCGAAACAGGAGGTTAAAGGTGCAGATTCTCCAAGTAGGGAGATTGTTAGTAGAGCGGCTGGAATGGCGAACCCGAGCACAAGGAGAGGAGAAATGAGGTGCGTTTGAGAACCCTTTCCCGATCACACGGTGTACCATCTTCTGGGTTTCCCACGCATGTTTTCGATGTAGGAAGATGCCCTTGAACCTGGAGATTTGGGACCCACGGCATGGGTACCACGCAGTAGGACTTTAAAGGGTCTGCGTTTGCTCACCCAAGCTCACCAATCCTCTCAGCCCCAAGAGTGTCCAGCCTCATGTCCCATCCAGCTGTGGGTCTAGATATGGTCAATCCAGGTTGCATCAGAGCCCCTGAACGGATTTTGTAAGAATTTCTCTCTCTTTCACTGTCTTTGTTTTATGGGGTTTTTTTTAAGTAATCTATTTTTATAATGGGGTTTAGCTGCTTTTCACTGCTGTGTTTATGCCGCTTTACACCCTCTTGATGCACTTCCAGAGAGAGATCAATACATAGGTTTTAAGACTCTTACTCGTCAGATATATTCTTGGGCGGTGAATAGGGGCTGTTGAGTCCAGTTCACTGAGCAGGGAGTAGGTCTTGTCTATTACATATTTGGCTTGTGGAACGGTATCTGAGCTAATTTCAAACCCTTGTTTTATGCATCACCCCACCTCACCTTTCCCGTTAAGCAGCCATAGTGTGTTTTCTAAATGTGTGACTCTGTTCTGTTTTGTAATTCAGTTCAAGTGTAGCGATTTTGACATTCCCTCTATAAGTGATATCTTAGGATAAGTGTCTTTTTCTCTGTGACTTATTTCACTGAGAGTCATCGTACCTAAATCCACTCATCCTGCTGCTACTAGCCTTATGACATTGATTTCATGGCTGAGTGATATTCCATTGTGCCTAAGTACCACAACTTCTTTATCCATTTTTCGCTTTCCTGGGATATTGAAGGTGTACCGAAGTGGAGGTTCTTGGAAACAGAGCAGCCCTAAACTTTGGGGTGCCTGTGTCTTGTTGATTTTTAGGTTTCCCGATTTATACGCCCATGAGTGGAAGTGCCCTATGCTCTCTAAGCTGTGCTTATTACATGTTTCAGGACACACCGTACACTTCTCCAGAGTGGCTGCTGGCAATTTACAGCCCGCCCATCAGCGTAGCAAGGCTCCCATGTCTCCATGGCCTGTCCTGCATTTCTGGTTTTTACACTTTTTTCAGCATGGCCCTTTTGACCGATGGCAAGCGAGACTTCTTTGTAGCGCTGATTTGCCTTTCGGGCTTGCCTGGTTGGCCAAAAGGGGCGTATGCGTTTTTTCCTGAATATATTCAGGAAAAAACGCATACGCCCCTTTTGGCCAAGGGCATCATTGTCAACGCTTTGCCGCTTTTCATGTGCTTTCAAGGCGAGTCGAGTCTGCCTCCTGAAACCTGTTTCCTGCAATTCTGCCTTGCTTTCAAATCCTCTTCGTTGCCTTCCCTCAATATATTTGTGGACGAGAGTTATCATTTATAACTCTGCAGGTTTGTGAATTGCAGTGCCCCTGAGCTCCATTTGTCAACTCGCTTTTTTGGGAGCTGGCCGCCAAAGCGCAGGATTGCTTCAGGCCGTATTCTGGTTCCGGGGGGCAGGCTGAGCCTGTGGTTCATTCTTCTTCCTGATGGGAAAATAGAGTGACCTGTGCCTGTCCCAACACCTAGAGCTAGTCTCTCATTGGTTCCCCGTCTTCCCGTTCATCCTCAGGCCAAATTGCGACCTGTCCGAAACAGGAGGTTAAAGGTGCAGATTCTCCAAGTAGGGAGATTGTTAGTAGAGCGGCTGGAATGGCGAACCCGAGCACAAGGAGAGGAGAAATGAGGTGCGTTTGAGAACCCTTTCCCGATCACACGGTGTACCATCTTCTGGGTTTCCCACGCATGTTTTCGATGTAGGAAGATGCCCTTGAACCTGGAGATTTGGGACCCACGGCATGGGTACCACGCAGTAGGACTTTAAAGGGTCTGCGTTTGCTCACCCAAGCTCACCAATCCTCTCAGCCCCAAGAGTGTCCAGCCTCATGTCTCATCCAGCTGTGGGTCTAGATATGGTCAATCCAGGTTGCATCAGAGCCCCTGAACGGATTTTGTAAGAATTTCTCTCTCTTTCACTGTCTTTGTTTTATGGGGTTTTTTTTAAGTAATCTATTTTTATAATGGGGTTTAGCTGCTTTTCACTGCTGTGTTTATGCCGCTTTACACCCTCTTGATGCACTTCCAGAGAGAGATCAATACATAGGTTTCAAGACTCTTACTCGTCAGATATATTCTTGGGCGGTGAATAGGGGCTGTTGAGTCCAGTTCACTGAGCAGGGAGTAGGTCTTGTCTATTACATATTTGGCTTGTGGAACGGTATCTGAGCTAATTTCAAACCCTTGTTTTATGCATCACCCCACCTCACCTTTCCCGTTAAGCAGCCATAGTGTGTTTTCTAAATGTGTGACTCTGTTCTGTTTTGTAATTCAGTTCAAGTGTAGCGATTTTGACATTCCCTCTATAAGTGATATCTTAGGATAAGTGTCTTTTTCTCTGTGACTTATTTCACTGAGAGTCATCGTACCTAAATCCACTCATCCTGCTGCTACTAGCCTTATGACATTGATTTCATGGCTGAGTGATATTCCATTGTGCCTAAGTACCACAACTTCTTTATCCATTTTTCGCTTTCCTGGGATATTGAAGGTGTACCGAAGTGGAGGTTCTTGGAAACAGAGCAGCCCTAAACTTTGGGGTGCCTGTGTCTTGTTGATTTTTAGGTTTCCCGATTTATACGCCCATGAGTGGAAGTGCCCTATGCTCTCTAAGCTGTGCTTATTACATGTTTCAGGACACACCGTACACTTCTCCAGAGTGGCTGCTGGCAATTTACAGCCCGCCCATCAGCGTAGCAAGGCTCCCATGTCTCCATGGCCTGTCCTGCATTTCTGGTTTTTACACTTTTTTCAGCATGGCCCTTTTGACCGATGGCAAGCGAGACTTCTTTGTAGCGCTGATTTGCCTTTCGGGCTTGCCTGGTTGGCCAAAAGGGGCGTATGCGTTTTTTCCTGAATATATTCAGGAAAAAACGCATACGCCCCTTTTGGCCAAGGGCATCATTGTCAACGCTTTGCCGCTTTTCATGTGCTTTCAAGGCGAGTCGACTCTGCCTCCTGAAACCTGTTTCCTGCAATTCTGCCTTGCTTTCAAATCCTCTTCGTTGCCTTCCCTCAATATATTTGTGGACGAGAGTTATCATTTATAACTCTGCAGGTTTGTGAGTTGCAGTGCCCCTGAGCTCCATTTGTCAACTCGCTTTTTTGGGAGCTGGCCGCCAAAGCGCAGGATTGCTTCAGGCCGTATTCTGGTTCCGGGGGGCAGGCTGAGCCTGTGGTTCATTCTTCTTCCTGATGGGAAAATAGAGTGACCTGTGCCTGTCCCAACACCTAGAGCTAGTCTCTCATTGGTTCCCCGTCTTCCCGTTCATCCTCAGGCCAAATTGCGACCTGTCCGAAACAGGAGGTTAAAGGTGCAGATTCTCCAAGTAGGGAGATTGTTAGTAGAGCGGCTGGAATGGCGAACCCGAGCACAAGGAGAGGAGAAATGAGGTGCGTTTGAGAACCCTTTCCCGATCACACGGTGTACCATCTTCTGGGTTTCCCACGCATGTTTTCGATGTAGGAAGATGCCCTTGAACCTGGAGATTTGGGACCCACGGCATGGGTACCACGCAGTAGGACTTTAAAGGGTCTGCGTTTGCTCACCCAAGCTCACCAATCCTCTCAGCCCCAAGAGTGTCCAGCCTCATGTCCCATCCAGCTGTGGGTCTAGATATGGTCAATCCAGGTTGCATCAGAGCCCCTGAACGGATTTTGTAAGAATTTCTCTCTCTTTCACTGTCTTTGTTTTATGGGGTTTTTTTTAAGTAATCTATTTTTATAATGGGGTTTAGCTGCTTTTCACTGCTGTGTTTATGCCGCTTTACACCCTCTTGATGCACTTCCAGAGAGAGATCAATACATAGGTTTTAAGACTCTTACTCGTCAGATATATTCTTGGGCGGTGAATAGGGGCTGTTGAGTCCAGTTCACTGAGCAGGGAGTAGGTCTTGTCTATTACATATTTGGCTTGTGGAACGGTATCTGAGCTAATTTCAAACCCTTGTTTTATGCATCACCCCACCTCACCTTTCCCGTTAAGCAGCCATAGTGTGTTTTCTAAATGTGTGACTCTGTTCTGTTTTGTAATTCAGTTCAAGTGTAGCGATTTTGACATTCCCTCTATAAGTGATATCTTAGGATAAGTGTCTTTTTCTCTGTGACTTATTTCACTGAGAGTCATCGTACCTAAATCCACTCATCCTGCTGCTACTAGCCTTATGACATTGATTTCATGGCTGAGTGATATTCCATTGTGCCTAAGTACCACAACTTCTTTATCCATTTTTCGCTTTCCTGGGATATTGAAGGTGTACCGAAGTGGAGGTTCTTGGAAACAGAGCAGCCCTAAACTTTGGGGTGCCTGTGTCTTGTTGATTTTTAGGTTTCCCGATTTATACGCCCATGAGTGGAAGTGCCCTATGCTCTCTAAGCTGTGCTTATTACATGTTTCAGGACACACCGTACACTTCTCCAGAGTGGCTGCTGGCAATTTACAGCCCGCCCATCAGCGTAGCAAGGCTCCCATGTCTCCATGGCCTGTCCTGCATTTCTGGTTTTTACACTTTTTTCAGCATGGCCCTTTTGACCGATGGCAAGCGAGACTTCTTTGTAGCGCTGATTTGCCTTTCGGGCTTGCCTGGTTGGCCAAAAGGGGCGTATGCGTTTTTTCCTGAATATATTCAGGAAAAAACGCATACGCCCCTTTTGGCCAAGGGCATCATTGTCAACGCTTTGCCGCTTTTCATGTGCTTTCAAGGCGAGTCGACTCTGCCTCCTGAAACCTGTTTCCTGCAATTCTGCCTTGCTTTCAAATCCTCTTCGTTGCCTTCCCTCAATATATTTGTGGACGAGAGTTATCATTTATAACTCTGCAGGTTTGTGAATTGCAGTGCCCCTGAGCTCCATTTGTCAACTCGCTTTTTTGGGAGCTGGCCGCCAAAGCGCAGGATTGCTTCAGGCCGTATTCTGGTTCCGGGGGGCAGGCTGAGCCTGTGGTTCATTCTTCTTCCTGATGGGAAAATAGAGTGACCTGTGCCTGTCCCAACACCTAGAGCTAGTCTCTCATTGGTTCCCCGTCTTCCCGTTCATCCTCAGGCCAAATTGCGACCTGTCCGAAACAGGAGGTTAAAGGTGCAGATTCTCCAAGTAGGGAGATTGTTAGTAGAGCGGCTGGAATGGCGAACCCGAGCACAAGGAGAGGAGAAATGAGGTGCGTTTGAGAACCCTTTCCCGATCACACGGTGTACCATCTTCTGGGTTTCCCACGCATGTTTTCGATGTAGGAAGATGCCCTTGAACCTGGAGATTTGGGACCCACGGCATGGGTACCACGCAGTAGGACTTTAAAGGGTCTGCGTTTGCTCACCCAAGCTCACCAATCCTCTCAGCCCCAAGAGTGTCCAGCCTCATGTCTCATCCAGCTGTGGGTCTAGATATGGTCAATCCAGGTTGCATCAGAGCCCCTGAACGGATTTTGTAAGAATTTCTCTCTCTTTCACTGTCTTTGTTTTATGGGGTTTTTTTTAAGTAATCTATTTTTATAATGGGGTTTAGCTGCTTTTCACTGCTGTGTTTATGCCGCTTTACACCCTCTTGATGCACTTCCAGAGAGAGATCAATACATAGGTTTCAAGACTCTTACTCGTCAGATATATTCTTGGGCGGTGAATAGGGGCTGTTGAGTCCAGTTCACTGAGCAGGGAGTAGGTCTTGTCTATTACATATTTGGCTTGTGGAACGGTATCTGAGCTAATTTCAAACCCTTGTTTTATGCATCACCCCACCTCACCTTTCCCGTTAAGCAGCCATAGTGTGTTTTCTAAATGTGTGACTCTGTTCTGTTTTGTAATTCAGTTCAAGTGTAGCGATTTTGACATTCCCTCTATAAGTGATATCTTAGGATAAGTGTCTTTTTCTCTGTGACTTATTTCACTGAGAGTCATCGTACCTAAATCCACTCATCCTGCTGCTACTAGCCTTATGACATTGATTTCATGGCTGAGTGATATTCCATTGTGCCTAAGTACCACAACTTCTTTATCCATTTTTCGCTTTCCTGGGATATTGAAGGTGTACCGAAGTGGAGGTTCTTGGAAACAGAGCAGCCCTAAACTTTGGGGTGCCTGTGTCTTGTTGATTTTTAGGTTTCCCGATTTATACGCCCATGAGTGGAAGTGCCCTATGCTCTCTAAGCTGTGCTTATTACATGTTTCAGGACACACCGTACACTTCTCCAGAGTGGCTGCTGGCAATTTACAGCCCGCCCATCAGCGTAGCAAGGCTCCCATGTCTCCATGGCCTGTCCTGCATTTCTGGTTTTTACACTTTTTTCAGCATGGCCCTTTTGACCGATGGCAAGCGAGACTTCTTTGTAGCGCTGATTTGCCTTTCGGGCTTGCCTGGTTGGCCAAAAGGGGCGTATGCGTTTTTTCCTGAATATATTCAGGAAAAAACGCATACGCCCCTTTTGGCCAAGGGCATCATTGTCAACGCTTTGCCGCTTTTCATGTGCTTTCAAGGCGAGTCGACTCTGCCTCCTGAAACCTGTTTCCTGCAATTCTGCCTTGCTTTCAAATCCTCTTCGTTGCCTTCCCTCAATATATTTGTGGACGAGAGTTATCATTTATAACTCTGCAGGTTTGTGAGTTGCAGTGCCCCTGAGCTCCATTTGTCAACTCGCTTTTTTGGGAGCTGGCCGCCAAAGCGCAGGATTGCTTCAGGCCGTATTCTGGTTCCGGGGGGCAGGCTGAGCCTGTGGTTCATTCTTCTTCCTGATGGGAAAATAGAGTGACCTGTGCCTGTCCCAACACCTAGAGCTAGTCTCTCATTGGTTCCCCGTCTTCCCGTTCATCCTCAGGCCAAATTGCGACCTGTCCGAAACAGGAGGTTAAAGGTGCAGATTCTCCAAGTAGGGAGATTGTTAGTAGAGCGGCTGGAATGGCGAACCCGAGCACAAGGAGAGGAGAAATGAGGTGCGTTTGAGAACCCTTTCCCGATCACACGGTGTACCATCTTCTGGGTTTCCCACGCATGTTTTCGATGTAGGAAGATGCCCTTGAACCTGGAGATTTGGGACCCACGGCATGGGTACCACGCAGTAGGACTTTAAAGGGTCTGCGTTTGCTCACCCAAGCTCACCAATCCTCTCAGCCCCAAGAGTGTCCAGCCTCATGTCCCATCCAGCTGTGGGTCTAGATATGGTCAATCCAGGTTGCATCAGAGCCCCTGAACGGATTTTGTAAGAATTTCTCTCTCTTTCACTGTCTTTGTTTTATGGGGTTTTTTTTAAGTAATCTATTTTTATAATGGGGTTTAGCTGCTTTTCACTGCTGTGTTTATGCCGCTTTACACCCTCTTGATGCACTTCCAGAGAGAGATCAATACATAGGTTTTAAGACTCTTACTCGTCAGATATATTCTTGGGCGGTGAATAGGGGCTGTTGAGTCCAGTTCACTGAGCAGGGAGTAGGTCTTGTCTATTACATATTTGGCTTGTGGAACGGTATCTGAGCTAATTTCAAACCCTTGTTTTATGCATCACCCCACCTCACCTTTCCCGTTAAGCAGCCATAGTGTGTTTTCTAAATGTGTGACTCTGTTCTGTTTTGTAATTCAGTTCAAGTGTAGCGATTTTGACATTCCCTCTATAAGTGATATCTTAGGATAAGTGTCTTTTTCTCTGTGACTTATTTCACTGAGAGTCATCGTACCTAAATCCACTCATCCTGCTGCTACTAGCCTTATGACATTGATTTCATGGCTGAGTGATATTCCATTGTGCCTAAGTACCACAACTTCTTTATCCATTTTTCGCTTTCCTGGGATATTGAAGGTGTACCGAAGTGGAGGTTCTTGGAAACAGAGCAGCCCTAAACTTTGGGGTGCCTGTGTCTTGTTGATTTTTAGGTTTCCCGATTTATACGCCCATGAGTGGAAGTGCCCTATGCTCTCTAAGCTGTGCTTATTACATGTTTCAGGACACACCGTACACTTCTCCAGAGTGGCTGCTGGCAATTTACAGCCCGCCCATCAGCGTAGCAAGGCTCCCATGTCTCCATGGCCTGTCCTGCATTTCTGGTTTTTACACTTTTTTCAGCATGGCCCTTTTGACCGATGGCAAGCGAGACTTCTTTGTAGCGCTGATTTGCCTTTCGGGCTTGCCTGGTTGGCCAAAAGGGGCGTATGCGTTTTTTCCTGAATATATTCAGGAAAAAACGCATACGCCCCTTTTGGCCAAGGGCATCATTGTCAACGCTTTGCCGCTTTTCATGTGCTTTCAAGGCGAGTCGAGTCTGCCTCCTGAAACCTGTTTCCTGCAATTCTGCCTTGCTTTCAAATCCTCTTCGTTGCCTTCCCTCAATATATTTGTGGACGAGAGTTATCATTTATAACTCTGCAGGTTTGTGAATTGCAGTGCCCCTGAGCTCCATTTGTCAACTCGCTTTTTTGGGAGCTGGCCGCCAAAGCGCAGGATTGCTTCAGGCCGTATTCTGGTTCCGGGGGGCAGGCTGAGCCTGTGGTTCATTCTTCTTCCTGATGGGAAAATAGAGTGACCTGTGCCTGTCCCAACACCTAGAGCTAGTCTCTCATTGGTTCCCCGTCTTCCCGTTCATCCTCAGGCCAAATTGCGACCTGTCCGAAACAGGAGGTTAAAGGTGCAGATTCTCCAAGTAGGGAGATTGTTAGTAGAGCGGCTGGAATGGCGAACCCGAGCACAAGGAGAGGAGAAATGAGGTGCGTTTGAGAACCCTTTCCCGATCACACGGTGTACCATCTTCTGGGTTTCCCACGCATGTTTTCGATGTAGGAAGATGCCCTTGAACCTGGAGATTTGGGACCCACGGCATGGGTACCACGCAGTAGGACTTTAAAGGGTCTGCGTTTGCTCACCCAAGCTCACCAATCCTCTCAGCCCCAAGAGTGTCCAGCCTCATGTCTCATCCAGCTGTGGGTCTAGATATGGTCAATCCAGGTTGCATCAGAGCCCCTGAACGGATTTTGTAAGAATTTCTCTCTCTTTCACTGTCTTTGTTTTATGGGGTTTTTTTTAAGTAATCTATTTTTATAATGGGGTTTAGCTGCTTTTCACTGCTGTGTTTATGCCGCTTTACACCCTCTTGATGCACTTCCAGAGAGAGATCAATACATAGGTTTCAAGACTCTTACTCGTCAGATATATTCTTGGGCGGTGAATAGGGGCTGTTGAGTCCAGTTCACTGAGCAGGGAGTAGGTCTTGTCTATTACATATTTGGCTTGTGGAACGGTATCTGAGCTAATTTCAAACCCTTGTTTTATGCATCACCCCACCTCACCTTTCCCGTTAAGCAGCCATAGTGTGTTTTCTAAATGTGTGACTCTGTTCTGTTTTGTAATTCAGTTCAAGTGTAGCGATTTTGACATTCCCTCTATAAGTGATATCTTAGGATAAGTGTCTTTTTCTCTGTGACTTATTTCACTGAGAGTCATCGTACCTAAATCCACTCATCCTGCTGCTACTAGCCTTATGACATTGATTTCATGGCTGAGTGATATTCCATTGTGCCTAAGTACCACAACTTCTTTATCCATTTTTCGCTTTCCTGGGATATTGAAGGTGTACCGAAGTGGAGGTTCTTGGAAACAGAGCAGCCCTAAACTTTGGGGTGCCTGTGTCTTGTTGATTTTTAGGTTTCCCGATTTATACGCCCATGAGTGGAAGTGCCCTATGCTCTCTAAGCTGTGCTTATTACATGTTTCAGGACACACCGTACACTTCTCCAGAGTGGCTGCTGGCAATTTACAGCCCGCCCATCAGCGTAGCAAGGCTCCCATGTCTCCATGGCCTGTCCTGCATTTCTGGTTTTTACACTTTTTTCAGCATGGCCCTTTTGACCGATGGCAAGCGAGACTTCTTTGTAGCGCTGATTTGCCTTTCGGGCTTGCCTGGTTGGCCAAAAGGGGCGTATGCGTTTTTTCCTGAATATATTCAGGAAAAAACGCATACGCCCCTTTTGGCCAAGGGCATCATTGTCAACGCTTTGCCGCTTTTCATGTGCTTTCAAGGCGAGTCGACTCTGCCTCCTGAAACCTGTTTCCTGCAATTCTGCCTTGCTTTCAAATCCTCTTCGTTGCCTTCCCTCAATATATTTGTGGACGAGAGTTATCATTTATAACTCTGCAGGTTTGTGAATTGCAGTGCCCCTGAGCTCCATTTGTCAACTCGCTTTTTTGGGAGCTGGCCGCCAAAGCGCAGGATTGCTTCAGGCCGTATTCTGGTTCCGGGGGGCAGGCTGAGCCTGTGGTTCATTCTTCTTCCTGATGGGAAAATAGAGTGACCTGTGCCTGTCCCAACACCTAGAGCTAGTCTCTCATTGGTTCCCCGTCTTCCCGTTCATCCTCAGGCCAAATTGCGACCTGTCCGAAACAGGAGGTTAAAGGTGCAGATTCTCCAAGTAGGGAGATTGTTAGTAGAGCGGCTGGAATGGCGAACCCGAGCACAAGGAGAGGAGAAATGAGGTGCGTTTGAGAACCCTTTCCCGATCACACGGTGTACCATCTTCTGGGTTTCCCACGCATGTTTTCGATGTAGGAAGATGCCCTTGAACCTGGAGATTTGGGACCCACGGCATGGGTACCACGCAGTAGGACTTTAAAGGGTCTGCGTTTGCTCACCCAAGCTCACCAATCCTCTCAGCCCCAAGAGTGTCCAGCCTCATGTCTCATCCAGCTGTGGGTCTAGATATGGTCAATCCAGGTTGCATCAGAGCCCCTGAACGGATTTTGTAAGAATTTCTCTCTCTTTCACTGTCTTTGTTTTATGGGGTTTTTTTTAAGTAATCTATTTTTATAATGGGGTTTAGCTGCTTTTCACTGCTGTGTTTATGCCGCTTTACACCCTCTTGATGCACTTCCAGAGAGAGATCAATACATAGGTTTCAAGACTCTTACTCGTCAGATATATTCTTGGGCGGTGAATAGGGGCTGTTGAGTCCAGTTCACTGAGCAGGGAGTAGGTCTTGTCTATTACATATTTGGCTTGTGGAACGGTATCTGAGCTAATTTCAAACCCTTGTTTTATGCATCACCCCACCTCACCTTTCCCGTTAAGCAGCCATAGTGTGTTTTCTAAATGTGTGACTCTGTTCTGTTTTGTAATTCAGTTCAAGTGTAGCGATTTTGACATTCCCTCTATAAGTGATATCTTAGGATAAGTGTCTTTTTCTCTGTGACTTATTTCACTGAGAGTCATCGTACCTAAATCCACTCATCCTGCTGCTACTAGCCTTATGACATTGATTTCATGGCTGAGTGATATTCCATTGTGCCTAAGTACCACAACTTCTTTATCCATTTTTCGCTTTCCTGGGATATTGAAGGTGTACCGAAGTGGAGGTTCTTGGAAACAGAGCAGCCCTAAACTTTGGGGTGCCTGTGTCTTGTTGATTTTTAGGTTTCCCGATTTATACGCCCATGAGTGGAAGTGCCCTATGCTCTCTAAGCTGTGCTTATTACATGTTTCAGGACACACCGTACACTTCTCCAGAGTGGCTGCTGGCAATTTACAGCCCGCCCATCAGCGTAGCAAGGCTCCCATGTCTCCATGGCCTGTCCTGCATTTCTGGTTTTTACACTTTTTTCAGCATGGCCCTTTTGACCGATGGCAAGCGAGACTTCTTTGTAGCGCTGATTTGCCTTTCGGGCTTGCCTGGTTGGCCAAAAGGGGCGTATGCGTTTTTTCCTGAATATATTCAGGAAAAAACGCATACGCCCCTTTTGGCCAAGGGCATCATTGTCAACGCTTTGCCGCTTTTCATGTGCTTTCAAGGCGAGTCGACTCTGCCTCCTGAAACCTGTTTCCTGCAATTCTGCCTTGCTTTCAAATCCTCTTCGTTGCCTTCCCTCAATATATTTGTGGACGAGAGTTATCATTTATAACTCTGCAGGTTTGTGAATTGCAGTGCCCCTGAGCTCCATTTGTCAACTCGCTTTTTTGGGAGCTGGCCGCCAAAGCGCAGGATTGCTTCAGGCCGTATTCTGGTTCCGGGGGGCAGGCTGAGCCTGTGGTTCATTCTTCTTCCTGATGGGAAAATAGAGTGACCTGTGCCTGTCCCAACACCTAGAGCTAGTCTCTCATTGGTTCCCCGTCTTCCCGTTCATCCTCAGGCCAAATTGCGACCTGTCCGAAACAGGAGGTTAAAGGTGCAGATTCTCCAAGTAGGGAGATTGTTAGTAGAGCGGCTGGAATGGCGAACCCGAGCACAAGGAGAGGAGAAATGAGGTGCGTTTGAGAACCCTTTCCCGATCACACGGTGTACCATCTTCTGGGTTTCCCACACATGTTTTCGATGTAGGAAGATGCCCTTGAACCTGGAGATTTGGGACCCACGGCATGGGTACCACGCAGTAGGACTTTAAAGGGTCTGCGTTTGCTCACCCAAGCTCACCAATCCTCTCAGCCCCAAGAGTGTCCAGCCTCATGTCTCATCCAGCTGTGGGTCTAGATATGGTCAATCCAGGTTGCATCAGAGCCCCTGAACGGATTTTGTAAGAATTTCTCTCTCTTTCACTCTCTTTGTTTTATGGGGTTTTTTTTAAGTAATCTATTTTTATAATGGGGTTTAGCTGCTTTTCACTGCTGTGTTTATGCCGCTTTACACCCTCTTGATGCACTTCCAGAGAGAGATCAATACATAGGTTTCAAGACTCTTACTCGTCAGATATATTCTTGGGCGGTGAATAGGGGCTGTTGAGTCCAGTTCACTGAGCAGGGAGTAGGTCTTGTCTATTACATATTTGGCTTGTGGAATGGTATCTGAGCTAATTTCAAACCCTTGTTTTATGCATCACCCCACCTCACCTTTCCCGTTAAGCAGCCATAGTGTGTTTTCTAAATGTGTGACTCTGTTCTGTTTTGTAATTCAGTTCAAGTGTAGCGATTTTGACATTCCCTCTATAAGTGATATCTTAGGATAAGTGTCTTTTTCTCTGTGACTTATTTCACTGAGAGTCATCGTACCTAAATCCACTCATCCTGCTGCTACTAGCCTTATGACATTGATTTCATGGCTGAGTGATATTCCATTGTGCCTAAGTACCACAACTTCTTTATCCATTTTTCGCTTTCCTGGGATATTGAAGGTGTACCGAAGTGGAGGTTCTTGGAAACAGAGCAGCCCTAAACTTTGGGGTGCCTGTGTCTTGTTGATTTTTAGGTTTCCCGATTTATACGCCCATGAGTGGAAGTGCCCTATGCTCTCTAAGCTGTGCTTATTACATGTTTCAGGACACACCGTACACTTCTCCAGAGTGGCTGCTGGCAATTTACAGCCCGCCCATCAGCGTAGCAAGGCTCCCATGTCTCCATGGCCTGTCCTGCATTTCTGGTTTTTACACTTTTTTCAGCATGGCCCTTTTGACCGATGGCAAGCGAGACTTCTTTGTAGCGCTGATTTGCCTTTCGGGCTTGCCTGGTTGGCCAAAAGGGGCGTATGCGTTTTTTCCTCAATATATTCAGGAAAAAACGCATACGCCCCTTTTGGCCAAGGGCATCATTGTCAACGCTTTGCCGCTTTTCATGTGCTTTCAAGGCGAGTCGACTCTGCCTCCTGAAACCTGTTTCCTGCAATTCTGCCTTGCTTTCAAATCCTCTTCGTTGCCTTCCCTCAATATATTTGTGGACGAGAGTTATCATTTATAACTCTGCAGGTTTGTGAGTTGCAGTGCCCCTGAGCTCCATTTGTCAACTCGCTTTTTTGGGAGCTGGCCGCCAAAGCGCAGGATTGCTTCAGGCCGTATTCTGGTTCCGGGGGGCAGGCTGAGCCTGTGGTTCATTCTTCTTCCTGATGGGAAAATAGAGTGACCTGTGCCTGTCCCAACACCTAGAGCTAGTCTCTCATTGGTTCCCCGTCTTCCCGTTCATCCTCAGGCCAAATTGCGACCTGTCCGAAACAGGAGGTTAAAGGTGCAGATTCTCCAAGTAGGGAGATTGTTAGTAGAGCGGCTGGAATGGCGAACCCGAGCACAAGGAGAGGAGAAATGAGGTGCGTTTGAGAACCCTTTCCCGATCACACGGTGTACCATCTTCTGGGTTTCCCACGCATGTTTTCGATGTAGGAAGATGCCCTTGAACCTGGAGATTTGGGACCCACGGCATGGGTACCACGCAGTAGGACTTTAAAGGGTCTGCGTTTGCTCACCCAAGCTCACCAATCCTCTCAGCCCCAAGAGTGTCCAGCCTCATGTCCCATCCAGCTGTGGGTCTAGATATGGTCAATCCAGGTTGCATCAGAGCCCCTGAACGGATTTTGTAAGAATTTCTCTCTCTTTCACTGTCTTTGTTTTATGGGGTTTTTTTTAAGTAATCTATTTTTATAATGGGGTTTAGCTGCTTTTCACTGCTGTGTTTATGCCGCTTTACACCCTCTTGATGCACTTCCAGAGAGAGATCAATACATAGGTTTTAAGACTCTTACTCGTCAGATATATTCTTGGGCGGTGAATAGGGGCTGTTGAGTCCAGTTCACTGAGCAGGGAGTAGGTCTTGTCTATTACATATTTGGCTTGTGGAACGGTATCTGAGCTAATTTCAAACCCTTGTTTTATGCATCACCCCACCTCACCTTTCCCGTTAAGCAGCCATAGTGTGTTTTCTAAATGTGTGACTCTGTTCTGTTTTGTAATTCAGTTCAAGTGTAGCGATTTTGACATTCCCTCTATAAGTGATATCTTAGGATAAGTGTCTTTTTCTCTGTGACTTATTTCACTGAGAGTCATCGTACCTAAATCCACTCATCCTGCTGCTACTAGCCTTATGACATTGATTTCATGGCTGAGTGATATTCCATTGTGCCTAAGTACCACAACTTCTTTATCCATTTTTCGCTTTCCTGGGATATTGAAGGTGTACCGAAGTGGAGGTTCTTGGAAACAGAGCAGCCCTAAACTTTGGGGTGCCTGTGTCTTGTTGATTTTTAGGTTTCCCGATTTATACGCCCATGAGTGGAAGTGCCCTATGCTCTCTAAGCTGTGCTTATTACATGTTTCAGGACACACCGTACACTTCTCCAGAGTGGCTGCTGGCAATTTACAGCCCGCCCATCAGCGTAGCAAGGCTCCCATGTCTCCATGGCCTGTCCTGCATTTCTGGTTTTTACACTTTTTTCAGCATGGCCCTTTTGACCGATGGCAAGCGAGACTTCTTTGTAGCGCTGATTTGCCTTTCGGGCTTGCCTGGTTGGCCAAAAGGGGCGTATGCGTTTTTTCCTGAATATATTCAGGAAAAAACGCATACGCCCCTTTTGGCCAAGGGCATCATTGTCAACGCTTTGCCGCTTTTCATGTGCTTTCAAGGCGAGTCGAGTCTGCCTCCTGAAACCTGTTTCCTGCAATTCTGCCTTGCTTTCAAATCCTCTTCGTTGCCTTCCCTCAATATATTTGTGGACGAGAGTTATCATTTATAACTCTGCAGGTTTGTGAATTGCAGTGCCCCTGAGCTCCATTTGTCAACTCGCTTTTTTGGGAGCTGGCCGCCAAAGCGCAGGATTGCTTCAGGCCGTATTCTGGTTCCGGGGGGCAGGCTGAGCCTGTGGTTCATTCTTCTTCCTGATGGGAAAATAGAGTGACCTGTGCCTGTCCCAACACCTAGAGCTAGTCTCTCATTGGTTCCCCGTCTTCCCGTTCATCCTCAGGCCAAATTGCGACCTGTCCGAAACAGGAGGTTAAAGGTGCAGATTCTCCAAGTAGGGAGATTGTTAGTAGAGCGGCTGGAATGGCGAACCCGAGCACAAGGAGAGGAGAAATGAGGTGCGTTTGAGAACCCTTTCCCGATCACACGGTGTACCATCTTCTGGGTTTCCCACGCATGTTTTCGATGTAGGAAGATGCCCTTGAACCTGGAGATTTGGGACCCACGGCATGGGTACCACGCAGTAGGACTTTAAAGGGTCTGCGTTTGCTCACCCAAGCTCACCAATCCTCTCAGCCCCAAGAGTGTCCAGCCTCATGTCTCATCCAGCTGTGGGTCTAGATATGGTCAATCCAGGTTGCATCAGAGCCCCTGAACGGATTTTGTAAGAATTTCTCTCTCTTTCACTGTCTTTGTTTTATGGGTTTTTTTTTAAGTAATCTATTTTTATAATGGGGTTTAGCTGCTTTTCACTGCTGTGTTTATGCCGCTTTACACCCTCTTGATGCACTTCCAGAGAGAGATCAATACATAGGTTTTAAGACTCTTACTCGTCAGATATATTCTTGGGCGGTGAATAGGGGCTGTTGAGTCCAGTTCACTGAGCAGGGAGTAGGTCTTGTCTATTACATATTTGGCTTGTGGAACGGTATCTGAGCTAATTTCAAACCCTTGTTTTATGCATCACCCCACCTCACCTTTCCCGTTAAGCAGCCATAGTGTGTTTTCTAAATGTGTGACTCTGTTCTGTTTTGTAATTCAGTTCAAGTGTAGCGATTTTGACATTCCCTCTATAAGTGATATCTTAGGATAAGTGTCTTTTTCTCTGTGACTTATTTCACTGAGAGTCATCGTACCTAAATCCACTCATCCTGCTGCTACTAGCCTTATGACATTGATTTCATGGCTGAGTGATATTCCATTGTGCCTAAGTACCACAACTTCTTTATCCATTTTTCGCTTTCCTGGGATATTGAAGGTGTACCGAAGTGGAGGTTCTTGGAAACAGAGCAGCCCTAAACTTTGGGGTGCCTGTGTCTTGTTGATTTTTAGGTTTCCCGATTTATACGCCCATGAGTGGAAGTGCCCTATGCTCTCTAAGCTGTGCTTATTACATGTTTCAGGACACACCGTACACTTCTCCAGAGTGGCTGCTGGCAATTTACAGCCCGCCCATCAGCGTAGCAAGGCTCCCATGTCTCCATGGCCTGTCCTGCATTTCTGGTTTTTACACTTTTTTCAGCATGGCCCTTTTGACCGATGGCAAGCGAGACTTCATTGTAGCGCTGATTTGCCTTTCGGGCTTGCCTGGTTGGCCAAAAGGGGCGTATGCGTTTTTTCCTGAATATATTCAGGAAAAAACGCATACGCCCTTTTTGGCCAAGGGCATCATTGTCAACGCTTTGCCGCTTTTCATGTGCTTTCAAGGCGAGTCGAGTCTGCCTCCTGAAACCTGTTTCCTGCAATTCTGCCTTGCTTTCAAATCCTCTTCGTTGCCTTCCCTCAATATATTTGTGGACGAGAGTTATCATTTATAACTCTGCAGGTTTGTGAATTGCAGTGCCCCTGAGCTCCATTTGTCAACTCGCTTTTTTGGGAGCTGGCCGCCAAAGCGCAGGATTGCTTCAGGCCGTATTCTGGTTCCGGGGGGCAGGCTGAGCCTGTGGTTCATTCTTCTTCCTGATGGGAAAATAGAGTGACCTGTGCCTGTCCCAACACCTAGAGCTAGTCTCTCATTGGTTCCCCGTCTTCCCGTTCATCCTCAGGCCAAATTGCGACCTGTCCGAAACAGGAGGTTAAAGGTGCAGATTCTCCAAGTAGGGAGATTGTTAGTAGAGCGGCTGGAATGGCGAACCCGAGCACAAGGAGAGGAGAAATGAGGTGCGTTTGAGAACCCTTTCCCGATCACACGGTGTACCATCTTCTGGGTTTCCCACGCATGTTTTCGATGTAGGAAGATGCCCTTGAACCTGGAGATTTGGGACCCACGGCATGGGTACCACGCAGTAGGACTTTAAAGGGTCTGCGTTTGCTCACCCAAGCTCACCAATCCTCTCAGCCCCAAGAGTGTCCAGCCTCATGTCTCATCCAGCTGTGGGTCTAGATATGGTCAATCCAGGTTGCATCAGAGCCCCTGAACGGATTTTGGAAGAATTTCTCTCTCTTTCACTGTCTTTGTTTTCTGGGGTGTTTTTTTTTAAGTAATCTATTTTTATAATGGGGTTTAGCTGCTTTTCACTGCTGTGTTTATGCCGCTTTACACCCTCTTGATGCACTTCCAGAGAGAGATCAATACCTAGGTTTTAAGACTCTTACTAGTCAGATATATTCTTGGGCGGTGAATAGGGGCTGTTGAGTCCAGTTCACTGAGCAGGGAGTAGGTCTTGTCTATTACATATTCGGCTTGTGGAACGGTATCTGAGCTAATTTCAAACCCTTGTTTTATGCATCACCCCACCTCACCTTTCCCGTTAAGCAGCCATAGTGTGTTTTCTAAATGTGTGACTCTGTTCTGTTTTGTAATTCCGTTCAAGTGTAGCGATTTTGACATTCCCTCTCTCAGTGATATCTTAGGATAAGTGTCTTTTTCTCTGTGACTTATTTCACTGAGAGTCATCGTACCTAAATCCACTCATCCTGCTGCTACTAGCCTTATGACATTGATTTCATGGCTGAGTGATATTCCATTGTGCCTAAGTACCACAACTTCTTTATCCATTTTTCGCTTTCCTGGGATATTGAAGGTGTACCGAAGTGGAGGTTCTTGGAAACAGAGCAGCCCTAAACTTTGGGGTGCCTGTGTCTTGTTGATTTTTAGGTTTCCCGATTTATACGCCCATGAGTGGAAGTGCCCTATGCTCTCTAAGCTGTGCTTATTACATGTTTCAGGACACACCGTACACTTCTCCAGAGTGGCTGTTGGCAATTTACAGCCCGCCCGTCAGCGTAGCAAGGCTCCCATGTCTCCATGGCCTGTCCTGCATTTCTGGTTTTTACACTTTTTTCAGCATGGCCCTTTTGACCGATGGCAAGCGAGACTTCTTTGTAGCGCTGATTTGCCTTTCCGGCTTGCCTGGTTGGCCAAAAAGGGCGTATGCGTTTTTTCCTGAATATATTCAGGAAAAAACGCATACGCCCTTTTTGGCCAAGGGCATCATTGTCAACGCTGTGCCGCTTTTCATGTGCTTTCAAGGCGAGTCGAGTCTGCCTCCTGAAACCTGTTTCCTGCAATTCTGCCTTGCTTTCAAATCCTCCTCGTTGCCTTCCCTCAATATATTTGTGGACGAGAGTTATCATTTATAACTCTGCAGGTTTGTGAGTTGCAGTGCCCCTGAGCTCCGTTTGTCAACTCGCTTTTTTGGGAGCTGGCCGCCAAAGCGCAGGATTGCTTCAGGCCGTATTCTGGTTCCGGGGGGCAGGCTGAGCCTGTGGCTCATTCTTCTTCCTGATGGGAAAACAGAGTGACCTGTGCCTGTCCCAACACCTAGAGCTAGTCTCTCATTGGTTCCCCCTCTTCCCGTTCATCCTCAGGCCAAATTGCGACCTGTCCGAAACAGGAGGTTAAAGGTGCTGATTCTCCAAGTAGGGAGATGGTTAGTAGAGCGGCTGGAATGGCGAACCCGAGCACAAGGAGAGGAGAAATGAGGTGCGTTTGAGAACCCTTTCCCGATCACACGGTGTACCATCTTCTGGGTTTCCCACGCATGTTTTCGATGTCGGAAGATGCCCTTGAACCTGGAGATTTGGGACCCATGGCATGGGTACCACGCAGTATGACTTCAAAGGGTCCGCGTTTGCTCACCCAAGCTCACCAATCCTCTCAGCCCGAAGAGTGTCCAGCCTCATGTCTCATCCAGCTGTGGGTCTAG
This sequence comes from Eubalaena glacialis, assembly GCF_028564815.1. Taxonomy (NCBI): domain Eukaryota; kingdom Metazoa; phylum Chordata; class Mammalia; order Artiodactyla; family Balaenidae; genus Eubalaena; species Eubalaena glacialis. Next base: position 117,221,594 of record NC_083722.1, read on the forward strand.
ATATGGTCAATCCAGGTTGCAGCAGAGCCCCTGAACGGATTTTCGAAGAATTTCTCTCTCTTTCACTGTCTTTGTTTTATGGGGTTTTTTTAAAGTAATCTATTTTTATAATGGGGTTTAGCTACTTTTTACTGCTGTGTTTATGCCGCTTTACACTCTCTTGATTCACTTCCAGAGAGATATGAATACATAGGTTTTAAGACTCTTACTAGTCAGATATATTCTTGGGCGGTGAATAGGGGCTGTTGAGTCCAGTTCACTGAGCAGGGAGTAGGTCTTCTCTATTACATATTTGGCTTGTGGAACGGTATCTGAGCTAATTTCAAACCCTTGTTTTATGCATCACCCCACCTCACCTTTCCCGTTAAGCAGCCATAGTGTGTTTTCTAAATGTGTGACTCTGTTCTGTTTTGTAATTCAGTTCAAGTGTAGCGATTTTGACATTCCCTCTATAAGTGATATGTTAGGATAAGTGTCCTTTTCTGTGTGACTTATTCCACTGAGAGTCATCGTACCTAAATCCATTCATCCTGCTGCTACTAGCCTTATGACATTGATTTCATGGCTGAGTGATATTCCATTGTGCCTAAGTACCACAACTTCTTTATCCATTTTTCTCTTTCCTGGGATATTGAAGGTGTACCGAAGTGGAGGTTCTTGGAAACAGAGCAGCCCTAAACTTTGGGGTGCCTGTGTCTTGTCGATTTTTAGGTTTCCCGATTTATACGCAAATGAGTGGAAGTGCCCTATGCTCTCTAAGCTGTGCTTATTACATGTTTCAGGACATACGTACACTTCTCCAGAGTGGCTGTTGGCAATTTACATCCCGCCCGTCAGCGTAGCAAGGCTCCCATGTCTCCATGGCCTGTCCTGCATTTCTGGTTTTTACACTTTTTTCAGCATGGCCTTTTTGACCGATAGGAAGCGAGACTCCTTTGTAGCGCTGATTTGCCTTTCCGGCTTGCTTGGTTGGCCAAAAAGGGCGTATGCGATTTTCCCTGAATATATTCAGGAAAAAACGCATACGCCCTTTTTGGCCAAGGGCATCATTGTCAACGCTGTGCCGCTTTTCATGTGCTTTCAAGGCGAGTCGAGTCTGCCTCCTGAAACCTGTTTCCTGCAATTCTGCCTTGCTTTCAAATCCTCTTCTTTGCTTTCCCTCAATATATTTGTGGACGAGGGTTATCATTTCTAACTCTGCAGGTTTGTGAGTTGCAGTGCCCCTGAGCTCCGTTTGTCAACTCGCTTTTTTGGGAGCTGGCCGCCAAAGCGCAGGATTGCTTCAGGCCATATTCTGGTTCCGGGGGGCAGGCTGAGCCTGTGGCTCATTCTTCTTCCTGATGGGAAAATAGAGTGACCTGTGCCTGTCCCAACACCTAGAGCTAGTCTCTCATTGGTTCCCCCTCTTCCCGTTCATCCTCAGGCCAAATTGCGACCTGTCCGAAACAGGAGGTTAAAGGTGCTGATTCTCCAAGTAGGGAGATGGTTAGTAGAGCGGCTGGAATGGCGAACCCGAGCACAAGGAGAGGAGAAATGAGGTGCGTTTGAGAACCCTTTCCCGATCACACGGTGTACCATCTTCTGGGTTTCCCACGCATGTTTTCGATGTCGGAAGATGCCCTTGAACCTGGAGATTTGGGACCCACGGCATGGGTACCACTCAGTAGGACTTTAAAGGGTCTGCGTTTGCTCACCCAAGCTCACCAATCCTCTCAGCCCCAAGAGTGTCCAGCCTCATGTCTCATCCAGCTGTGGGTCTAGATATGGTCAATCCAGGTTGCATCAGAGCCCCTGAACGGATTTTGGAAGAATTTCTCTCTCTTTCACTGTCTTTGTTTTCTGGGGTTTTTTTTTTTAAGTAATCTATTTTTATAATGGGGTTTAGCTGCTTTTCACTGCTGTGTTTATGCCGCTTTACACCCTCTTGATGCACTTCCAGAGAGAGATCAATACCTAGGTTTTAAGACTCTTACTAGTCAGATATATTCTTGGGCGGTGAATAGGGGCTGTTGAGTCCAGTTCACTGAGCAGGGAGTAGGTCTTGTCTATTACATATTCGGCTTGTGGAACGGTATCTGAGCTAATTTCAAACCCTTGTTTTATGCATCACCCCACCTCACCTTTCCCGTTAAGCAGCCATAGTGTGTTTTCTAAATGTGTGACTCTGTTCTGTTTTGTAATTCCGTTCAAGTGTAGCGATTTTGACATTCCCTCTATAAGTGATATCTTAGGATAAGTGTCTTTTTCTCTGTGACTTATTTCACTGAGAGTCATCGTACCTAAATCCACTCATCCTGCTGCTACTAGCCTTATGACATTGATTTCATGGCTGAGTGATATTCCATTGTGCCTAAGTACCACAACTTCTTTATCCATTTTTCGCACTCCTGGGATATTGAAGGTGTACCGAAGTGGAGGTTCTTGGAAACAGAGCAGCCCTAAACTTTGGGGTGCCTGTGTCTTGTTGATTTTTAGGTTTCCCGATTTATACGCCCATGAGTGGAAGTGCCCTATGCTCTCTAAGCTGTGCTTATTACATGTTTCAGGACACACCGTACACTTCTCCAGAGTGGCTGTTGGCAATTTACAGCCCGCCCGTCAGCGTAGCAAGGCTCCCATGTCTCCATGGCCTGTCCTGCATTTCTGGTTTTTACACTTTTTTCAGCATGGCCCTTTTGACCGATGGCAAGCGAGACTTCTTTGTAGCGCTGATTTGCCTTTCCGGCTTGCCTGGTTGGCCAAAAAGGGCGTATGCGTTTTTTCCTGAATATATTCAGGAAAAAACGCATACGCCCTTTTTGGCCAAGGGCATCATTGTCAACGCTGTGCCGCTTTTCATGTGCTTTCAAGGCGAGTCGAGTCTGCCTCCTGAAACCTGTTTCCTGCAATTCTGCCTTGCTTTCAAATCCTCCTCGTTGCCTTCCCTCAATATATTTGTGGACGAGAGTTATCATTTATAACTCTGCAGGTTTGTGAGTTGCAGTGCCCCTGAGCTCCGTTTGTCAACTCGCTTTTTTGGGAGCTGGCCGCCAAAGCGCAGGATTGCTTCAGGCCGTATTCTGGTTCCGGGGGGCAGGCTGAGCCTGTGGCTCATTCTTCTTCCTGATGGGAAAACAGAGTGACCTGTGCCTGTCCCAACACCTAGAGCTAGTCTCTCATTGGTTCCCCCTCTTCCCGTTCATCCTCAGGCCAAATTGCGACCTGTCCGAAACAGGAGGTTAAAGGTGCTGATTCTCCAAGTAGGGAGATGGTTAGTAGAGCGGCTGGAATGGCGAACCCGAGCACAAGGAGAGGAGAAATGAGGTGCGTTTGAGAGCCCTTTCCCGATCACACGGTGTACCATCTTCTGGGTTTCCCACACATGTTTTCGATGTCGGAAGATGCCCTTGAACCTGGAGATTTGGGACCCACGGCATGGGTACCACGCAGTAGGACTTTAAAGGGTCTGCGTTTGCTCACCCAAGCTCACCAATCCTCTCAGCCCCAAGAGTGTCCAGCCTCATGTCTCATCCAGCTGTGGGTCTAGATATGGTCAATCCAGGTTGCATCAGAGCCCCTGAACGGATTTTGGAAGAATTTCTCTCTCTTTCACTGTCTTTGTTTTCTGGGGTTTTTTTTTTTAAGTAATCTATTTTTATAATGGGGTTTAGCTGCTTTTCACTGCTGTGTTTATGCCGCTTTACACCCTCTTGATGCACTTCCAGAGAGAGATCAATACCTAGGTTTTAAGACTCTTACTAGTCAGATATATTCTTGGGCGGTGAATAGGGGCTGTTGAGTCCAGTTCACTGAGCAGGGAGTAGGTCTTGTCTATTACATATTCGGCTTGTGGAACGGTATCTGAGCTAATTTCAAACCCTTGTTTTATGCATCACCCCACCTCACCTTTCCCGTTAAGCAGCCATAGTGTGTTTTCTAAATGTGTGACTCTGTTCTGTTTTGTAATTCCGTTCAAGTGTAGCGATTTTGACATTCCCTCTCTCAGTGATATCTTAGGATAAGTGTCTTTTTCTCTGTGACTTATTTCACTGAGAGTCATCGTACCTAAATCCACTCATCCTGCTGCTACTAGCCTTATGACATTGATTTCATGGCTGAGTGATATTCCATTGTGCCTAAGTACCACAACTTCTTTATCCATTTTTCGCTTTCCTGGGATATTGAAGGTGTACCGAAGTGGAGGTTCTTGGAAACAGAGCAGCCCTAAACTTTGGGGTGCCTGTGTCTTGTTGATTTTTAGGTTTCCCGATTTATACGCCCATGAGTGGAAGTGCCCTATGCTCTCTAAGCTGTGCTTATTACATGTTTCAGGACACACCGTACACTTCTCCAGAGTGGCTGTTGGCAATTTACAGCCCGCCCGTCAGCGTAGCAAGGCTCCCATGTCTCCATGGCCTGTCCTGCATTTCTGGTTTTTACACTTTTTTCAGCATGGCCCTTTTGACCGATGGCAAGCGAGACTTCTTTGTAGCGCTGATTTGCCTTTCCGGCTTGCCTGGTTGGCCAAAAAGGGCGTATGCGTTTTTTCCTGAATATATTCAGGAAAAAACGCATACGCCCTTTTTGGCCAAGGGCATCATTGTCAACGCTGTGCCGCTTTTCATGTGCTTTCAAGGCGAGTCGAGTCTGCCTCCTGAAACCTGTTTCCTGCAATTCTGCCTTGCTTTCAAATCCTCCTCGTTGCCTTCCCTCAATATATTTGTGGACGAGAGTTATCATTTATAACTCTGCAGGTTTGTGAGTTGCAGTGCCCCTGAGCTCCGTTTGTCAACTCGCTTTTTTGGGAGCTGGCCGCCAAAGCGCAGGATTGCTTCAGGCCGTATTCTGGTTCCGGGGGGCAGGCTGAGCCTGTGGCTCATTCTTCTTCCTGATGGGAAAACAGAGTGACCTGTGCCTGTCCCAACACCTAGAGCTAGTCTCTCATTGGTTCCCCCTCTTCCCGTTCATCCTCAGGCCAAATTGCGACCTGTCCGAAACAGGAGGTTAAAGGTGCTGATTCTCCAAGTAGGGAGATGGTTAGTAGAGCGGCTGGAATGGCGAACCCGAGCACAAGGAGAGGAGAAATGAGGTGCGTTTGAGAGCCCTTTCCCGATCACACGGTGTACCATCTTCTGGGTTTCCCACACATGTTTTCGATGTCGGAAGATGCCCTTGAACCTGGAGATTTGGGACCCACGGCATGGGTACCACGCAGTAGGACTTTAAAGGGTCTGCGTTTGCTCACCCAAGCTCACCAATCCTCTCAGCCCCAAGAGTGTCCAGCCTCATGTCTCATCCAGCTGTGGGTCTAGATATGGTCAATCCAGGTTGCATCAGAGCCCCTGAACGGATTTTGGAAGAATTTCTCTCTCTTTCACTGTCTTTGTTTTCTGGGGTTTTTTTTTTTAAGTAATCTATTTTTATAATGGGGTTTAGCTGCTTTTCACTGCTGTGTTTATGCCGCTTTACACCCTCTTGATGCACTTCCAGAGAGAGATCAATACCTAGGTTTTAAGACTCTTACTAGTCAGATATATTCTTGGGCGGTGAATAGGGGCTGTTGAGTCCAGTTCACTGAGCAGGGAGTAGGTCTTGTCTATTACATATTCGGCTTGTGGAACGGTATCTGAGCTAATTTCAAACCCTTGTTTTATGCATCACCCCACCTCACCTTTCCCGTTAAGCAGCCATAGTGTGTTTTCTAAATGTGTGACTCTGTTCTGTTTTGTAATTCCGTTCAAGTGTAGCGATTTTGACATTCCCTCTATAAGTGATATCTTAGGATAAGTGTCTTTTTCTCTGTGACTTATTTCACTGAGAGTCATCGTACCTAAATCCACTCATCCTGCTGCTACTAGCCTTATGACATTGATTTCATGGCTGAGTGATATTCCATTGTGCCTAAGTACCACAACTTCTTTATCCATTTTTCGCTTTCCTGGGATATTGAAGGTGTACCGAAGTGGAGGTTCTTGGAAACAGAGCAGCCCTAAACTTTGGGGTGCCTGTGTCTTGTTGATTTTTAGGTTTCCCGATTTATACGCCCATGAGTGGAAGTGCCCTATGCTCTCTAAGCTGTGCTTATTACATGTTTCAGGACACACCGTACACTTCTCCAGAGTGGCTGTTGGCAATTTACAGCCCGCCCGTCAGCGTAGCAAGGCTCCCATGTCTCCATGGCCTGTCCTGCATTTCTGGTTTTTACACTTTTTTCAGCATGGCCCTTTTGACCGATGGCAAGCGAGACTTCTTTGTAGCGCTGATTTGCCTTTCCGGCTTGCCTGGTTGGCCAAAAAGGGCGTATGCGTTTTTTCCTGAATATATTCAGGAAAAAACGCATACGCCCTTTTTGGCCAAGGGCATCATTGTCAACGCTGTGCCGCTTTTCATGTGCTTTCAAGGCGAGTCGAGTCTGCCTCCTGAAACCTGTTTCCTGCAATTCTGCCTTGCTTTCAAATCCTCCTCGTTGCCTTCCCTCAATATATTTGTGGACGAGAGTTATCATTTATAACTCTGCAGGTTTGTGAGTTGCAGTGCCCCTGAGCTCCGTTTGTCAACTCGCTTTTTTGGGAGCTGGCCGCCAAAGCGCAGGATTGCTTCAGGCCGTATTCTGGTTCCGGGGGGCAGGCTGAGCCTGTGGCTCATTCTTCTTCCTGATGGGAAAACAGAGTGACCTGTGCCTGTCCCAACACCTAGAGCTAGTCTCTCATTGGTTCCCCCTCTTCCCGTTCATCCTCAGGCCAAATTGCGACCTGTCCGAAACAGGAGGTTAAAGGTGCTGATTCTCCAAGTAGGGAGATGGTTAGTAGAGCGGCTGGAATGGCGAACCCGAGCACAAGGAGAGGAGAAATGAGGTGCGTTTGAGAACCCTTTCCCGATCACACGGTGTACCATCTTCTGGGTTTCCCACGCATGTTTTCGATGTCGGAAGATGCCCTTGAACCTGGAGATTTGGGACCCACGGCATGGGTACCACGCAGTAGGACTTTAAAGGGTCTGCGTTTGCTCACCCAAGCTCACCAATCCTCTCAGCCCCAAGAGTGTCCAGCCTCATGTCTCATCCAGCTGTGGGTCTAGATATGGTCAATCCAGGTTGCATCAGAGCCCCTGAACGGATTTTGGAAGAATTTCTCTCTCTTTCACTGTCTTTGTTTTATGGGGTTTTTTTTTTAAGTAATCTATTTTTATAATGGGGTTTAGCTGCTTTTCACTGCTGTGTTTATGCCGCTTTACACCCTCTTGATGCACTTCCAGAGAGAGATCAATACCTAGGTTTTAAGACTCTTACTAGTCAGATATATTCTTGGGCGGTGAATAGGGGCTGTTGAGTCCAGTTCACTGAGCAGGGAGTAGGTCTTGTCTATTACATATTCGGCTTGTGGAACGGTATCTGAGCTAATTTCAAACCCTTGTTTTATGCATCACCCCACCTCACCTTTCCCGTTAAGCAGCCATAGTGTGTTTTCTAAATGTGTGACTCTGTTCTGTTTTGTAATTCCGTTCAAGTGTAGCGATTTTGACATTCCCTCTATAAGTGATATCTTAGGATAAGTGTCTTTTTCTCTGTGACTTATTTCACTGAGAGTCATCGTACCTAAATCCACTCATCCTGCTGCTACTAGCCTTATGACATTGATTTCATGGCTGAGTGATATTCCATTGTGCCTAAGTACCACAACTTCTTTATCCATTTTTCGCACTCCTGGGATATTGAAGGTGTACCGAAGTGGAGGTTCTTGGAAACAGAGCAGCCCTAAACTTTGGGGTGCCTGTGTCTTGTTGATTTTTAGGTTTCCCGATTTATACGCCCATGAGTGGAAGTGCCCTATGCTCTCTAAGCTGTGCTTATTACATGTTTCAGGACACACCGTACACTTCTCCAGAGTGGCTGTTGGCAATTTACAGCCCGCCCGTCAGCGTAGCAAGGCTCCCATGTCTCCATGGCCTGTCCTGCATTTCTGGTTTTTACACTTTTTTCAGCATGGCCCTTTTGACCGATGGCAAGCGAGACTTCTTTGTAGCGCTGATTTGCCTTTCCGGCTTGCCTGGTTTGCCAAAAAGGGCGTATGCGTTTTTTCCTGAATATATTCAGGAAAAAACGCATACGCCCTTTTTGGCCAAGGGCATCATTGTCAACGCTGTGCCGCTTTTCATGTGCTTTCAAGGCGAGTCGAGTCTGCCTCCTGAAACCTGTTTCCTGCAATTCTGCCTTGCTTTCAAATCCTCCTCGTTGCCTTCCCTCAATATATTTGTGGACGAGAGTTATCATTTATAACTCTGCAGGTTTGTGAGTTGCAGTGCCCCTGAGCTCCGTTTGTCAACTCGCTTTTTTGGGAGCTGGCCGCCAAAGCGCAGGATTGCTTCAGGCCGTATTCTGGTTCCGGGGGGCAGGCTGAGCCTGTGGCTCATTCTTCTTCCTGATGGGAAAACAGAGTGACCTGTGCCTGTCCCAACACCTAGAGCTAGTCTCTCATTGGTTCCCCCTCTTCCCGTTCATCATCAGGCCAAATTGCGACCTGTCCGAAACAGGAGGTTAAAGGTGCTGATTCTCCAAGTAGGGAGATGGTTAGTAGAGCGGCTGGAATGGCGAACCCGAGCACAAGGAGAGGAGAAATGAGGTGCGTTTGAGAGCCCTTTCCCGATCACACGGTGTACCATCTTCTGGGTTTCCCACGCATGTTTTCGATGTCGGAAGATGCCCTTGAACCTGGAGATTTGGGACCCACGGCATGGGTACCACGCAGTAGGACTTTAAAGGGTCTGCGTTTGCTCACCCAAGCTCACCAATCCTCTCAGCCCCAAGAGTGTCCAGCCTCATGTCTCATCTAGCTGTGGGTCTAGATATGGTCAATCCAGGTTGCATCAGAGCCCCTGAACGGATTTTGTAAGAATTTCTCTCTCTTTCACTGTCTTTGTTTTATGGGGTTTTTTTTAAGTAATCTATTTTTATAATGGGGTTTAGCTGCTTTTCACTGCTGTGTTTATGCCGCTTTACACCCTCTTGATGCACTTCCAGAGAGAGATCAATACATAGGTTTTAAGACTCTTACTCATCAGATATATTCTTGGGCGGTGAATAGGGGCTGTTGAGTCCAGTTCACTGAGCAGGGAGTAGGTCTTGTCTATTACATATTTGGCTTGTGGAACGGTATCTGAGCTAATTTCAAACCCTTGTTTTATGCATCACCCCACCTCACCTTTCCCGTTAAGCAGCCATAGTGTGTTTTCTAAATGTGTGACTCTGTTCTGTTTTGTAATTCAGTTCAAGTGTAGCGATTTTGACATTCCCTCTATAAGTGATATCTTAGGATAAGTGTCTTTTTCTCTGTGACTTATTTCACTGAGAGTCATCGTACCTAAATCCACTCATCCTGCTGCTACTAGCCTTATGACATTGATTTCATGGCTGAGTGATATTCCATTGTGCCTAAGTACCACAACTTCTTTATCCATTTTTCGCTTTCCTGGGATATTGAAGGTGTACCGAAGTGGAGGTTCTTGGAAACAGAGCAGCCCTAAACTTTGGGGTGCCTGTGTCTTGTTGATTTTTAGGTTTCCCGATTTATACGCCCATGAGTGGAAGTGCCCTATGCTCTCTAAGCTGTGCTTATTACATGTTTCAGGACACACCGTACACTTCTCCAGAGTGGCTGCTGGCAATTTACAGCCCGCCCATCAGCGTAGCAAGGCTCCCATGTCTCCATGGCCTGTCCTGCATTTCTGGTTTTTACACTTTTTTCAGCATGGCCCTTTTGACCGATGGCAAGCGAGACTTCTTTGTAGCGCTGATTTGCCTTTCGGGCTTGCCTGGTTGGCCAAAAGGGGCGTATGCGTTTTTTCCTGAATATATTCAGGAAAAAACGCATACGCCCCTTTTGGCCAAGGGCATCATTGTCAACGCTTTGCCGCTTTTCATGTGCTTTCAAGGCGAGTCGACTCTGCCTCCTGAAACCTGTTTCCTGCAATTCTGCCTTGCTTTCAAATCCTCTTCGTTGCCTTCCCTCAATATATTTGTGGACGAGAGTTATCATTTATAACTCTGCAGGTTTGTGAATTGCAGTGCCCCTGAGCTCCATTTGTCAACTCGCTTTTTTGGGAGCTGGCCGCCAAAGCGCAGGATTGCTTCAGGCCGTATTCTGGTTCCGGGGGGCAGGCTGAGCCTGTGGTTCATTCTTCTTCCTGATGGGAAAATAGAGTGACCTGTGCCTGTCCCAACACCTAGAGCTAGTCTCTCATTGGTTCCCCGTCTTCCCGTTCATCCTCAGGCCAAATTGCGACCTGTCCGAAACAGGAGGTTAAAGGTGCAGATTCTCCAAGTAGGGAGATTGTTAGTAGAGCGGCTGGAATGGCGAACCCGAGCACAAGGAGAGGAGAAATGAGGTGCGTTTGAGAACCCTTTCCCGATCACACGGTGTACCATCTTCTGGGTTTCCCACGCATGTTTTCGATGTAGGAAGATGCCCTTGAACCTGGAGATTTGGGACCCACGGCATGGGTACCACGCAGTAGGACTTTAAAGGGTCTGCGTTTGCTCACCCAAGCTCACCAATCCTCTCAGCCCCAAGAGTGTCCAGCCTCATGTCTCATCCAGCTGTGGGTCTAGATATGGTCAATCCAGGTTGCATCAGAGCCCCTGAACGGATTTTGTAAGAATTTCTCTCTCTTTCACTGTCTTTGTTTTATGGGGTTTTTTTTAAGTAATCTATTTTTATAATGGGGTTTAGCTGCTTTTCACTGCTGTGTTTATGCCGCTTTACACCCTCTTGATGCACTTCCAGAGAGAGATCAATACATAGGTTTCAAGACTCTTACTCGTCAGATATATTCTTGGGCGGTGAATAGGGGCTGTTGAGTCCAGTTCACTGAGCAGGGAGTAGGTCTTGTCTATTACATATTTGGCTTGTGGAACGGTATCTGAGCTAATTTCAAACCCTTGTTTTATGCATCACCCCACCTCACCTTTCCCGTTAAGCAGCCATAGTGTGTTTTCTAAATGTGTGACTCTGTTCTGTTTTGTAATTCAGTTCAAGTGTAGCGATTTTGACATTCCCTCTATAAGTGATATCTTAGGATAAGTGTCTTTTTCTCTGTGACTTATTTCACTGAGAGTCATCGTACCTAAATCCACTCATCCTGCTGCTACTAGCCTTATGACATTGATTTCATGGCTGAGTGATATTCCATTGTGCCTAAGTACCACAACTTCTTTATCCATTTTTCGCTTTCCTGGGATATTGAAGGTGTACCGAAGTGGAGGTTCTTGGAAACAGAGCAGCCCTAAACTTTGGGGTGCCTGTGTCTTGTTGATTTTTAGGTTTCCCGATTTATACGCCCATGAGTGGAAGTGCCCTATGCTCTCTAAGCTGTGCTTATTACATGTTTCAGGACACACCGTACACTTCTCCAGAGTGGCTGCTGGCAATTTACAGCCCGCCCATCAGCGTAGCAAGGCTCCCATGTCTCCATGGCCTGTCCTGCATTTCTGGTTTTTACACTTTTTTCAGCATGGCCCTTTTGACCGATGGCAAGCGAGACTTCTTTGTAGCGCTGATTTGCCTTTCGGGCTTGCCTGGTTGGCCAAAAGGGGCGTATGCGTTTTTTCCTGAATATATTCAGGAAAAAACGCATACGCCCCTTTTGGCCAAGGGCATCATTGTCAACGCTTTGCCGCTTTTCATGTGCTTTCAAGGCGAGTCGACTCTGCCTCCTGAAACCTGTTTCCTGCAATTCTGCCTTGCTTTCAAATCCTCTTCGTTGCCTTCCCTCAATATATTTGTGGACGAGAGTTATCATTTATAACTCTGCAGGTTTGTGAATTGCAGTGCCCCTGAGCTCCATTTGTCAACTCGCTTTTTTGGGAGCTGGCCGCCAAAGCGCAGGATTGCTTCAGGCCGTATTCTGGTTCCGGGGGGCAGGCTGAGCCTGTGGTTCATTCTTCTTCCTGATGGGAAAATAGAGTGACCTGTGCCTGTCCCAACACCTAGAGCTAGTCTCTCATTGGTTCCCCGTCTTCCCGTTCATCCTCAGGCCAAATTGCGACCTGTCCGAAACAGGAGGTTAAAGGTGCAGATTCTCCAAGTAGGGAGATTGTTAGTAGAGCGGCTGGAATGGCGAACCCGAGCACAAGGAGAGGAGAAATGAGGTGCGTTTGAGAACCCTTTCCCGATCACACGGTGTACCATCTTCTGGGTTTCCCACGCATGTTTTCGATGTAGGAAGATGCCCTTGAACCTGGAGATTTGGGACCCACGGCATGGGTACCACGCAGTAGGACTTTAAAGGGTCTGCGTTTGCTCACCCAAGCTCACCAATCCTCTCAGCCCCAAGAGTGTCCAGCCTCATGTCTCATCCAGCTGTGGGTCTAGATATGGTCAATCCAGGTTGCATCAGAGCCCCTGAACGGATTTTGTAAGAATTTCTCTCTCTTTCACTCTCTTTGTTTTATGGGGTTTTTTTTAAGTAATCTATTTTTATAATGGGGTTTAGCTGCTTTTCACTGCTGTGTTTATGCCGCTTTACACCCTCTTGATGCACTTCCAGAGAGAGATCAATACATAGGTTTCAAGACTCTTACTCGTCAGATATATTCTTGGGCGGTGAATAGGGGCTGTTGAGTCCAGTTCACTGAGCAGGGAGTAGGTCTTGTCTATTACATATTTGGCTTGTGGAACGGTATCTGAGCTAATTTCAAACCCTTGTTTTATGCATCACCCCACCTCACCTTTCCCGTTAAGCAGCCATAGTGTGTTTTCTAAATGTGTGACTCTGTTCTGTTTTGTAATTCAGTTCAAGTGTAGCGATTTTGACATTCCCTCTATAAGTGATATCTTAGGATAAGTGTCTTTTTCTCTGTGACTTATTTCACTGAGAGTCATCGTACCTAAATCCACTCATCCTGCTGCTACTAGCCTTATGACATTGATTTCATGGCTGAGTGATATTCCATTGTGCCTAAGTACCACAACTTCTTTATCCATTTTTCGCACTCCTGGGATATTGAAGGTGTACCGAAGTGGAGGTTCTTGGAAACAGAGCAGCCCTAAACTTTGGGGTGCCTGTGTCTTGTTGATTTTTAGGTTTCCCGATTTATACGCCCATGAGTGGAAGTGCCCTATGCTCTCTAAGCTGTGCTTATTACATGTTTCAGGACACACCGTACACTTCTCCAGAGTGGCTGTTGGCAATTTACAGCCCGCCCGTCAGCGTAGCAAGGCTCCCATGTCTCCATGGCCTGTCCTGCATTTCTGGTTTTTACACTTTTTTCAGCATGGCCCTTTTGACCGATGGCAAGCGAGACTTCTTTGTAGCGCTGATTTGCCTTTCCGGCTTGCCTGGTTGGCCAAAAAGGGCGTATGCGTTTTTTCCTGAATATATTCAGGAAAAAACGCATACGCCCTTTTTGGCCAAGGGCATCATTGTCAACGCTGTGCCGCTTTTCATGTGCTTTCAAGGCGAGTCGAGTCTGCCTCCTGAAACCTGTTTCCTGCAATTCTGCCTTGCTTTCAAATCCTCCTCGTTGCCTTCCCTCAATATATTTGTGGACGAGAGTTATCATTTATAACTCTGCAGGTTTGTGAGTTGCAGTGCCCCTGAGCTCCGTTTGTCAACTCGCTTTTTTGGGAGCTGGCCGCCAAAGCGCAGGATTGCTTCAGGCCGTATTCTGGTTCCGGGGGGCAGGCTGAGCCTGTGGCTCATTCTTCTTCCTGATGGGAAAACAGAGTGACCTGTGCCTGTCCCAACACCTAGAGCTAGTCTCTCATTGGTTCCCCCTCTTCCCGTTCATCCTCAGGCCAAATTGCGACCTGTCCGAAACAGGAGGTTAAAGGTGCTGATTCTCCAAGTAGGGAGATGGTTAGTAGAGCGGCTGGAATGGCGAACCCGAGCACAAGGAGAGGAGAAATGAGGTGCGTTTGAGAGCCCTTTCCCGATCACACGGTGTACCATCTTCTGGGTTTCCCACACATGTTTTCGATGTCGGAAGATGCCCTTGAACCTGGAGATTTGGGACCCACGGCATGGGTACCACGCAGTAGGACTTTAAAGGGTCTGCGTTTGCTCACCCAAGCTCACCAATCCTCTCAGCCCCAAGAGTGTCCAGCCTCATGTCTCATCCAGCTGTGGGTCTAGATATGGTCAATCCAGGTTGCATCAGAGCCCCTGAACGGATTTTGGAAGAATTTCTCTCTCTTTCACTGTCTTTGTTTTCTGGGGTTTTTTTTTTTAAGTAATCTATTTTTATAATGGGGTTTAGCTGCTTTTCACTGCTGTGTTTATGCCGCTTTACACCCTCTTGATGCACTTCCAGAGAGAGATCAATACCTAGGTTTTAAGACTCTTACTAGTCAGATATATTCTTGGGCGGTGAATAGGGGCTGTTGAGTCCAGTTCACTGAGCAGGGAGTAGGTCTTGTCTATTACATATTCGGCTTGTGGAACGGTATCTGAGCTAATTTCAAACCCTTGTTTTATGCATCACCCCACCTCACCTTTCCCGTTAAGCAGCCATAGTGTGTTTTCTAAATGTGTGACTCTGTTCTGTTTTGTAATTCCGTTCAAGTGTAGCGATTTTGACATTCCCTCTCTCAGTGATATCTTAGGATAAGTGTCTTTTTCTCTGTGACTTATTTCACTGAGAGTCATCGTACCTAAATCCACTCATCCTGCTGCTACTAGCCTTATGACATTGATTTCATGGCTGAGTGATATTCCATTGTGCCTAAGTACCACAACTTCTTTATCCATTTTTCGCTTTCCTGGGATATTGAAGGTGTACCGAAGTGGAGGTTCTTGGAAACAGAGCAGCCCTAAACTTTGGGGTGCCTGTGTCTTGTTGATTTTTAGGTTTCCCGATTTATACGCCCATGAGTGGAAGTGCCCTATGCTCTCTAAGCTGTGCTTATTACATGTTTCAGGACACACCGTACACTTCTCCAGAGTGGCTGTTGGCAATTTACAGCCCGCCCGTCAGCGTAGCAAGGCTCCCATGTCTCCATGGCCTGTCCTGCATTTCTGGTTTTTACACTTTTTTCAGCATGGCCCTTTTGACCGATGGCAAGCGAGACTTCTTTGTAGCGCTGATTTGCCTTTCCGGCTTGCCTGGTTGGCCAAAAAGGGCGTATGCGTTTTTTCCTGAATATATTCAGGAAAAAACGCATACGCCCTTTTTGGCCAAGGGCATCATTGTCAACGCTGTGCCGCTTTTCATGTGCTTTCAAGGCGAGTCGAGTCTGCCTCCTGAAACCTGTTTCCTGCAATTCTGCCTTGCTTTCAAATCCTCCTCGTTGCCTTCCCTCAATATATTTGTGGACGAGAGTTATCATTTATAACTCTGCAGGTTTGTGAGTTGCAGTGCCCCTGAGCTCCGTTTGTCAACTCGCTTTTTTGGGAGCTGGCCGCCAAAGCGCAGGATTGCTTCAGGCCGTATTCTGGTTCCGGGGGGCAGGCTGAGCCTGTGGCTCATTCTTCTTCCTGATGGGAAAACAGAGTGACCTGTGCCTGTCCCAACACCTAGAGCTAGTCTCTCATTGGTTCCCCCTCTTCCCGTTCATCCTCAGGCCAAATTGCGACCTGTCCGAAACAGGAGGTTAAAGGTGCTGATTCTCCAAGTAGGGAGATGGTTAGTAGAGCGGCTGGAATGGCGAACCCGAGCACAAGGAGAGGAGAAATGAGGTGCGTTTGAGAGCCCTTTCCCGATCACACGGTGTACCATCTTCTGGGTTTCCCACACATGTTTTCGATGTCGGAAGATGCCCTTGAACCTGGAGATTTGGGACCCACGGCATGGGTACCACGCAGTAGGACTTTAAAGGGTCTGCGTTTGCTCACCCAAGCTCACCAATCCTCTCAGCCCCAAGAGTGTCCAGCCTCATGTCTCATCCAGCTGTGGGTCTAGATATGGTCAATCCAGGTTGCATCAGAGCCCCTGAACGGATTTTGGAAGAATTTCTCTCTCTTTCACTGTCTTTGTTTTCTGGGGTTTTTTTTTTTAAGTAATCTATTTTTATAATGGGGTTTAGCTGCTTTTCACTGCTGTGTTTATGCCGCTTTACACCCTCTTGATGCACTTCCAGAGAGAGATCAATACCTAGGTTTTAAGACTCTTACTAGTCAGATATATTCTTGGGCGGTGAATAGGGGCTGTTGAGTCCAGTTCACTGAGCAGGGAGTAGGTCTTGTCTATTACATATTCGGCTTGTGGAACGGTATCTGAGCTAATTTCAAACCCTTGTTTTATGCATCACCCCACCTCACCTTTCCCGTTAAGCAGCCATAGTGTGTTTTCTAAATGTGTGACTCTGTTCTGTTTTGTAATTCCGTTCAAGTGTAGCGATTTTGACATTCCCTCTATAAGTGATATCTTAGGATAAGTGTCTTTTTCTCTGTGACTTATTTCACTGAGAGTCATCGTACCTAAATCCACTCATCCTGCTGCTACTAGCCTTATGACATTGATTTCATGGCTGAGTGATATTCCATTGTGCCTAAGTACCACAACTTCTTTATCCATTTTTCGCTTTCCTGGGATATTGAAGGTGTACCGAAGTGGAGGTTCTTGGAAACAGAGCAGCCCTAAACTTTGGGGTGCCTGTGTCTTGTTGATTTTTAGGTTTCCCGATTTATACGCCCATGAGTGGAAGTGCCCTATGCTCTCTAAGCTGTGCTTATTACATGTTTCAGGACACACCGTACACTTCTCCAGAGTGGCTGTTGGCAATTTACAGCCCGCCCGTCAGCGTAGCAAGGCTCCCATGTCTCCATGGCCTGTCCTGCATTTCTGGTTTTTACACTTTTTTCAGCATGGCCCTTTTGACCGATGGCAAGCGAGACTTCTTTGTAGCGCTGATTTGCCTTTCCGGCTTGCCTGGTTGGCCAAAAAGGGCGTATGCGTTTTTTCCTGAATATATTCAGGAAAAAACGCATACGCCCTTTTTGGCCAAGGGCATCATTGTCAACGCTGTGCCGCTTTTCATGTGCTTTCAAGGCGAGTCGAGTCTGCCTCCTGAAACCTGTTTCCTGCAATTCTGCCTTGCTTTCAAATCCTCCTCGTTGCCTTCCCTCAATATATTTGTGGACGAGAGTTATCATTTATAACTCTGCAGGTTTGTGAGTTGCAGTGCCCCTGAGCTCCGTTTGTCAACTCGCTTTTTTGGGAGCTGGCCGCCAAAGCGCAGGATTGCTTCAGGCCGTATTCTGGTTCCGGGGGGCAGGCTGAGCCTGTGGCTCATTCTTCTTCCTGATGGGAAAACAGAGTGACCTGTGCCTGTCCCAACACCTAGAGCTAGTCTCTCATTGGTTCCCCCTCTTCCCGTTCATCCTCAGGCCAAATTGCGACCTGTCCGAAACAGGAGGTTAAAGGTGCTGATTCTCCAAGTAGGGAGATGGTTAGTAGAGCGGCTGGAATGGCGAACCCGAGCACAAGGAGAGGAGAAATGAGGTGCGTTTGAGAACCCTTTCCCGATCACACGGTGTACCATCTTCTGGGTTTCCCACGCATGTTTTCGATGTCGGAAGATGCCCTTGAACCTGGAGATTTGGGACCCACGGCATGGGTACCACGCAGTAGGACTTTAAAGGGTCTGCGTTTGCTCACCCAAGCTCACCAATCCTCTCAGCCCCAAGAGTGTCCAGCCTCATGTCTCATCCAGCTGTGGGTCTAGATATGGTCAATCCAGGTTGCATCAGAGCCCCTGAACGGATTTTGGAAGAATTTCTCTCTCTTTCACTGTCTTTGTTTTATGGGGTTTTTTTTTTAAGTAATCTATTTTTATAATGGGGTTTAGCTGCTTTTCACTGCTGTGTTTATGCCGCTTTACACCCTCTTGATGCACTTCCAGAGAGAGATCAATACCTAGGTTTTAAGACTCTTACTAGTCAGATATATTCTTGGGCGGTGAATAGGGGCTGTTGAGTCCAGTTCACTGAGCAGGGAGTAGGTCTTGTCTATTACATATTCGGCTTGTGGAACGGTATCTGAGCTAATTTCAAACCCTTGTTTTATGCATCACCCCACCTCACCTTTCCCGTTAAGCAGCCATAGTGTGTTTTCTAAATGTGTGACTCTGTTCTGTTTTGTAATTCCGTTCAAGTGTAGCGATTTTGACATTCCCTCTATAAGTGATATCTTAGGATAAGTGTCTTTTTCTCTGTGACTTATTTCACTGAGAGTCATCGTACCTAAATCCACTCATCCTGCTGCTACTAGCCTTATGACATTGATTTCATGGCTGAGTGATATTCCATTGTGCCTAAGTACCACAACTTCTTTATCCATTTTTCGCACTCCTGGGATATTGAAGGTGTACCGAAGTGGAGGTTCTTGGAAACAGAGCAGCCCTAAACTTTGGGGTGCCTGTGTCTTGTTGATTTTTAGGTTTCCCGATTTATACGCCCATGAGTGGAAGTGCCCTATGCTCTCTAAGCTGTGCTTATTACATGTTTCAGGACACACCGTACACTTCTCCAGAGTGGCTGTTGGCAATTTACAGCCCGCCCGTCAGCGTAGCAAGGCTCCCATGTCTCCATGGCCTGTCCTGCATTTCTGGTTTTTACACTTTTTTCAGCATGGCCCTTTTGACCGATGGCAAGCGAGACTTCTTTGTAGCGCTGATTTGCCTTTCCGGCTTGCCTGGTTTGCCAAAAAGGGCGTATGCGTTTTTTCCTGAATATATTCAGGAAAAAACGCATACGCCCTTTTTGGCCAAGGGCATCATTGTCAACGCTGTGCCGCTTTTCATGTGCTTTCAAGGCGAGTCGAGTCTGCCTCCTGAAACCTGTTTCCTGCAATTCTGCCTTGCTTTCAAATCCTCCTCGTTGCCTTCCCTCAATATATTTGTGGACGAGAGTTATCATTTATAACTCTGCAGGTTTGTGAGTTGCAGTGCCCCTGAGCTCCGTTTGTCAACTCGCTTTTTTGGGAGCTGGCCGCCAAAGCGCAGGATTGCTTCAGGCCGTATTCTGGTTCCGGGGGGCAGGCTGAGCCTGTGGCTCATTCTTCTTCCTGATGGGAAAACAGAGTGACCTGTGCCTGTCCCAACACCTAGAGCTAGTCTCTCATTGGTTCCCCCTCTTCCCGTTCATCATCAGGCCAAATTGCGACCTGTCCGAAACAGGAGGTTAAAGGTGCTGATTCTCCAAGTAGGGAGATGGTTAGTAGAGCGGCTGGAATGGCGAACCCGAGCACAAGGAGAGGAGAAATGAGGTGCGTTTGAGAGCCCTTTCCCGATCACACGGTGTACCATCTTCTGGGTTTCCCACGCATGTTTTCGATGTCGGAAGATGCCCTTGAACCTGGAGATTTGGGACCCACGGCATGGGTACCACGCAGTAGGACTTTAAAGGGTCTGCGTTTGCTCACCCAAGCTCACCAATCCTCTCAGCCCCAAGAGTGTCCAGCCTCATGTCTCATCTAGCTGTGGGTCTAGATATGGTCAATCCAGGTTGCATCAGAGCCCCTGAACGGATTTTGTAAGAATTTCTCTCTCTTTCACTGTCTTTGTTTTATGGGGTTTTTTTTAAGTAATCTATTTTTATAATGGGGTTTAGCTGCTTTTCACTGCTGTGTTTATGCCGCTTTACACCCTCTTGATGCACTTCCAGAGAGAGATCAATACATAGGTTTTAAGACTCTTACTCATCAGATATATTCTTGGGCGGTGAATAGGGGCTGTTGAGTCCAGTTCACTGAGCAGGGAGTAGGTCTTGTCTATTACATATTTGGCTTGTGGAACGGTATCTGAGCTAATTTCAAACCCTTGTTTTATGCATCACCCCACCTCACCTTTCCCGTTAAGCAGCCATAGTGTGTTTTCTAAATGTGTGACTCTGTTCTGTTTTGTAATTCAGTTCAAGTGTAGCGATTTTGACATTCCCTCTATAAGTGATATCTTAGGATAAGTGTCTTTTTCTCTGTGACTTATTTCACTGAGAGTCATCGTACCTAAATCCACTCATCCTGCTGCTACTAGCCTTATGACATTGATTTCATGGCTGAGTGATATTCCATTGTGCCTAAGTACCACAACTTCTTTATCCATTTTTCGCTTTCCTGGGATATTGAAGGTGTACCGAAGTGGAGGTTCTTGGAAACAGAGCAGCCCTAAACTTTGGGGTGCCTGTGTCTTGTTGATTTTTAGGTTTCCCGATTTATACGCCCATGAGTGGAAGTGCCCTATGCTCTCTAAGCTGTGCTTATTACATGTTTCAGGACACACCGTACACTTCTCCAGAGTGGCTGCTGGCAATTTACAGCCCGCCCATCAGCGTAGCAAGGCTCCCATGTCTCCATGGCCTGTCCTGCATTTCTGGTTTTTACACTTTTTTCAGCATGGCCCTTTTGACCGATGGCAAGCGAGACTTCTTTGTAGCGCTGATTTGCCTTTCGGGCTTGCCTGGTTGGCCAAAAGGGGCGTATGCGTTTTTTCCTGAATATATTCAGGAAAAAACGCATACGCCCCTTTTGGCCAAGGGCATCATTGTCAACGCTTTGCCGCTTTTCATGTGCTTTCAAGGCGAGTCGACTCTGCCTCCTGAAACCTGTTTCCTGCAATTCTGCCTTGCTTTCAAATCCTCTTCGTTGCCTTCCCTCAATATATTTGTGGACGAGAGTTATCATTTATAACTCTGCAGGTTTGTGAATTGCAGTGCCCCTGAGCTCCATTTGTCAACTCGCTTTTTTGGGAGCTGGCCGCCAAAGCGCAGGATTGCTTCAGGCCGTATTCTGGTTCCGGGGGGCAGGCTGAGCCTGTGGTTCATTCTTCTTCCTGATGGGAAAATAGAGTGACCTGTGCCTGTCCCAACACCTAGAGCTAGTCTCTCATTGGTTCCCCGTCTTCCCGTTCATCCTCAGGCCAAATTGCGACCTGTCCGAAACAGGAGGTTAAAGGTGCAGATTCTCCAAGTAGGGAGATTGTTAGTAGAGCGGCTGGAATGGCGAACCCGAGCACAAGGAGAGGAGAAATGAGGTGCGTTTGAGAACCCTTTCCCGATCACACGGTGTACCATCTTCTGGGTTTCCCACGCATGTTTTCGATGTAGGAAGATGCCCTTGAACCTGGAGATTTGGGACCCACGGCATGGGTACCACGCAGTAGGACTTTAAAGGGTCTGCGTTTGCTCACCCAAGCTCACCAATCCTCTCAGCCCCAAGAGTGTCCAGCCTCATGTCTCATCCAGCTGTGGGTCTAGATATGGTCAATCCAGGTTGCATCAGAGCCCCTGAACGGATTTTGTAAGAATTTCTCTCTCTTTCACTGTCTTTGTTTTATGGGGTTTTTTTTAAGTAATCTATTTTTATAATGGGGTTTAGCTGCTTTTCACTGCTGTGTTTATGCCGCTTTACACCCTCTTGATGCACTTCCAGAGAGAGATCAATACATAGGTTTCAAGACTCTTACTCGTCAGATATATTCTTGGGCGGTGAATAGGGGCTGTTGAGTCCAGTTCACTGAGCAGGGAGTAGGTCTTGTCTATTACATATTTGGCTTGTGGAACGGTATCTGAGCTAATTTCAAACCCTTGTTTTATGCATCACCCCACCTCACCTTTCCCGTTAAGCAGCCATAGTGTGTTTTCTAAATGTGTGACTCTGTTCTGTTTTGTAATTCAGTTCAAGTGTAGCGATTTTGACATTCCCTCTATAAGTGATATCTTAGGATAAGTGTCTTTTTCTCTGTGACTTATTTCACTGAGAGTCATCGTACCTAAATCCACTCATCCTGCTGCTACTAGCCTTATGACATTGATTTCATGGCTGAGTGATATTCCATTGTGCCTAAGTACCACAACTTCTTTATCCATTTTTCGCTTTCCTGGGATATTGAAGGTGTACCGAAGTGGAGGTTCTTGGAAACAGAGCAGCCCTAAACTTTGGGGTGCCTGTGTCTTGTTGATTTTTAGGTTTCCCGATTTATACGCCCATGAGTGGAAGTGCCCTATGCTCTCTAAGCTGTGCTTATTACATGTTTCAGGACACACCGTACACTTCTCCAGAGTGGCTGCTGGCAATTTACAGCCCGCCCATCAGCGTAGCAAGGCTCCCATGTCTCCATGGCCTGTCCTGCATTTCTGGTTTTTACACTTTTTTCAGCATGGCCCTTTTGACCGATGGCAAGCGAGACTTCTTTGTAGCGCTGATTTGCCTTTCGGGCTTGCCTGGTTGGCCAAAAGGGGCGTATGCGTTTTTTCCTGAATATATTCAGGAAAAAACGCATACGCCCCTTTTGGCCAAGGGCATCATTGTCAACGCTTTGCCGCTTTTCATGTGCTTTCAAGGCGAGTCGACTCTGCCTCCTGAAACCTGTTTCCTGCAATTCTGCCTTGCTTTCAAATCCTCTTCGTTGCCTTCCCTCAATATATTTGTGGACGAGAGTTATCATTTATAACTCTGCAGGTTTGTGAATTGCAGTGCCCCTGAGCTCCATTTGTCAACTCGCTTTTTTGGGAGCTGGCCGCCAAAGCGCAGGATTGCTTCAGGCCGTATTCTGGTTCCGGGGGGCAGGCTGAGCCTGTGGTTCATTCTTCTTCCTGATGGGAAAATAGAGTGACCTGTGCCTGTCCCAACACCTAGAGCTAGTCTCTCATTGGTTCCCCGTCTTCCCGTTCATCCTCAGGCCAAATTGCGACCTGTCCGAAACAGGAGGTTAAAGGTGCAGATTCTCCAAGTAGGGAGATTGTTAGTAGAGCGGCTGGAATGGCGAACCCGAGCACAAGGAGAGGAGAAATGAGGTGCGTTTGAGAACCCTTTCCCGATCACACGGTGTACCATCTTCTGGGTTTCCCACGCATGTTTTCGATGTAGGAAGATGCCCTTGAACCTGGAGATTTGGGACCCACGGCATGGGTACCACGCAGTAGGACTTTAAAGGGTCTGCGTTTGCTCACCCAAGCTCACCAATCCTCTCAGCCCCAAGAGTGTCCAGCCTCATGTCTCATCCAGCTGTGGGTCTAGATATGGTCAATCCAGGTTGCATCAGAGCCCCTGAACGGATTTTGTAAGAATTTCTCTCTCTTTCACTCTCTTTGTTTTATGGGGTTTTTTTTAAGTAATCTATTTTTATAATGGGGTTTAGCTGCTTTTCACTGCTGTGTTTATGCCGCTTTACACCCTCTTGATGCACTTCCAGAGAGAGATCAATACATAGGTTTCAAGACTCTTACTCGTCAGATATATTCTTGGGCGGTGAATAGGGGCTGTTGAGTCCAGTTCACTGAGCAGGGAGTAGGTCTTGTCTATTACATATTTGGCTTGTGGAACGGTATCTGAGCTAATTTCAAACCCTTGTTTTATGCATCACCCCACCTCACCTTTCCCGTTAAGCAGCCATAGTGTGTTTTCTAAATGTGTGACTCTGTTCTGTTTTGTAATTCAGTTCAAGTGTAGCGATTTTGACATTCCCTCTATAAGTGATATCTTAGGATAAGTGTCTTTTTCTCTGTGACTTATTTCACTGAGAGTCATCGTACCTAAATCCACTCATCCTGCTGCTACTAGCCTTATGACATTGATTTCATGGCTGAGTGATATTCCATTGTGCCTAAGTACCACAACTTCTTTATCCATTTTTCGCTTTCCTGGGATATTGAAGGTGTACCGAAGTGGAGGTTCTTGGAAACAGAGCAGCCCTAAACTTTGGGGTGCCTGTGTCTTGTTGATTTTTAGGTTTCCCGATTTATACGCCCATGAGTGGAAGTGCCCTATGCTCTCTAAGCTGTGCTTATTACATGTTTCAGGACACACCGTACACTTCTCCAGAGTGGCTGCTGGCAATTTACAGCCCGCCCATCAGCGTAGCAAGGCTCCCATGTCTCCATGGCCTGTCCTGCATTTCTGGTTTTTACACTTTTTTCAGCATGGCCCTTTTGACCGATGGCAAGCGAGACTTCTTTGTAGCGCTGATTTGCCTTTCGGGCTTGCCTGGTTGGCCAAAAGGGGCGTATGCGTTTTTTCCTGAATATATTCAGGAAAAAACGCATACGCCCCTTTTGGCCAAGGGCATCATTGTCAACGCTTTGCCGCTTTTCATGTGCTTTCAAGGCGAGTCGACTCTGCCTCCTGAAACCTGTTTCCTGCAATTCTGCCTTGCTTTCAAATCCTCTTCGTTGCCTTCCCTCAATATATTTGTGGACGAGAGTTATCATTTATAACTCTGCAGGTTTGTGAGTTGCAGTGCCCCTGAGCTCCATTTGTCAACTCGCTTTTTTGGGAGCTGGCCGCCAAAGCGCAGGATTGCTTCAGGCCGTATTCTGGTTCCGGGGGGCAGGCTGAGCCTGTGGTTCATTCTTCTTCCTGATGGGAAAATAGAGTGACCTGTGCCTGTCCCAACACCTAGAGCTAGTCTCTCATTGGTTCCCCGTCTTCCCGTTCATCCTCAGGCCAAATTGCGACCTGTCCGAAACAGGAGGTTAAAGGTGCAGATTCTCCAAGTAGGGAGATTGTTAGTAGAGCGGCTGGAATGGCGAACCCGAGCACAAGGAGAGGAGAAATGAGGTGCGTTTGAGAACCCTTTCCCGATCACACGGTGTACCATCTTCTGGGTTTCCCACGCATGTTTTCGATGTAGGAAGATGCCCTTGAACCTGGAGATTTGGGACCCACGGCATGGGTACCACGCAGTAGGACTTTAAAGGGTCTGCGTTTGCTCACCCAAGCTCACCAATCCTCTCAGCCCCAAGAGTGTCCAGCCTCATGTCTCATCCAGCTGTGGGTCTAGATATGGTCAATCCAGGTTGCATCAGAGCCCCTGAACGGATTTTGTAAGAATTTCTCTCTCTTTCACTCTCTTTGTTTTATGGGGTTTTTTTTAAGTAATCTATTTTTATAATGGGGTTTAGCTGCTTTTCACTGCTGTGTTTATGCCGCTTTACACCCTCTTGATGCACTTCCAGAGAGAGATCAATACATAGGTTTCAAGACTCTTACTCGTCAGATATATTCTTGGGCGGTGAATAGGGGCTGTTGAGTCCAGTTCACTGAGCAGGGAGTAGGTCTTGTCTATTACATATTTGGCTTGTGGAACGGTATCTGAGCTAATTTCAAACCCTTGTTTTATGCATCACCCCACCTCACCTTTCCCGTTAAGCAGCCATAGTGTGTTTTCTAAATGTGTGACTCTGTTCTGTTTTGTAATTCAGTTCAAGTGTAGCGATTTTGACATTCCCTCTATAAGTGATATCTTAGGATAAGTGTCTTTTTCTCTGTGACTTATTTCACTGAGAGTCATCGTACCTAAATCCACTCATCCTGCTGCTACTAGCCTTATGACATTGATTTCATGGCTGAGTGATATTCCATTGTGCCTAAGTACCACAACTTCTTTATCCATTTTTCGCTTTCCTGGGATATTGAAGGTGTACCGAAGTGGAGGTTCTTGGAAACAGAGCAGCCCTAAACTTTGGGGTGCCTGTGTCTTGTTGATTTTTAGGTTTCCCGATTTATACGCCCATGAGTGGAAGTGCCCTATGCTCTCTAAGCTGTGCTTATTACATGTTTCAGGACACACCGTACACTTCTCCAGAGTGGCTGCTGGCAATTTACAGCCCGCCCATCAGCGTAGCAAGGCTCCCATGTCTCCATGGCCTGTCCTGCATTTCTGGTTTTTACACTTTTTTCAGCATGGCCCTTTTGACCGATGGCAAGCGAGACTTCTTTGTAGCGCTGATTTGCCTTTCGGGCTTGCCTGGTTGGCCAAAAGGGGCGTATGCGTTTTTTCCTGAATATATTCAGGAAAAAACGCATACGCCCCTTTTGGCCAAGGGCATCATTGTCAACGCTTTGCCGCTTTTCATGTGCTTTCAAGGCGAGTCGACTCTGCCTCCTGAAACCTGTTTCCTGCAATTCTGCCTTGCTTTCAAATCCTCTTCGTTGCCTTCCCTCAATATATTTGTGGACGAGAGTTATCATTTATAACTCTGCAGGTTTGTGAGTTGCAGTGCCCCTGAGCTCCATTTGTCAACTCGCTTTTTTGGGAGCTGGCCGCCAAAGCGCAGGATTGCTTCAGGCCGTATTCTGGTTCCGGGGGGCAGGCTGAGCCTGTGGTTCATTCTTCTTCCTGATGGGAAAATAGAGTGACCTGTGCCTGTCCCAACACCTAGAGCTAGTCTCTCATTGGTTCCCCGTCTTCCCGTTCATCCTCAGGCCAAATTGCGACCTGTCCGAAACAGGAGGTTAAAGGTGCAGATTCTCCAAGTAGGGAGATTGTTAGTAGAGCGGCTGGAATGGCGAACCCGAGCACAAGGAGAGGAGAAATGAGGTGCGTTTGAGAACCCTTTCCCGATCACACGGTGTACCATCTTCTGGGTTTCCCACGCATGTTTTCGATGTAGGAAGATGCCCTTGAACCTGGAGATTTGGGACCCACGGCATGGGTACCACGCAGTAGGACTTTAAAGGGTCTGCGTTTGCTCACCCAAGCTCACCAATCCTCTCAGCCCCAAGAGTGTCCAGCCTCATGTCCCATCCAGCTGTGGGTCTAGATATGGTCAATCCAGGTTGCATCAGAGCCCCTGAACGGATTTTGTAAGAATTTCTCTCTCTTTCACTGTCTTTGTTTTATGGGGTTTTTTTTAAGTAATCTATTTTTATAATGGGGTTTAGCTGCTTTTCACTGCTGTGTTTATGCCGCTTTACACCCTCTTGATGCACTTCCAGAGAGAGATCAATACATAGGTTTTAAGACTCTTACTCGTCAGATATATTCTTGGGCGGTGAATAGGGGCTGTTGAGTCCAGTTCACTGAGCAGGGAGTAGGTCTTGTCTATTACATATTTGGCTTGTGGAACGGTATCTGAGCTAATTTCAAACCCTTGTTTTATGCATCACCCCACCTCACCTTTCCCGTTAAGCAGCCATAGTGTGTTTTCTAAATGTGTGACTCTGTTCTGTTTTGTAATTCAGTTCAAGTGTAGCGATTTTGACATTCCCTCTATAAGTGATATCTTAGGATAAGTGTCTTTTTCTCTGTGACTTATTTCACTGAGAGTCATCGTACCTAAATCCACTCATCCTGCTGCTACTAGCCTTATGACATTGATTTCATGGCTGAGTGATATTCCATTGTGCCTAAGTACCACAACTTCTTTATCCATTTTTCGCTTTCCTGGGATATTGAAGGTGTACCGAAGTGGAGGTTCTTGGAAACAGAGCAGCCCTAAACTTTGGGGTGCCTGTGTCTTGTTGATTTTTAGGTTTCCCGATTTATACGCCCATGAGTGGAAGTGCCCTATGCTCTCTAAGCTGTGCTTATTACATGTTTCAGGACACACCGTACACTTCTCCAGAGTGGCTGCTGGCAATTTACAGCCCGCCCATCAGCGTAGCAAGGCTCCCATGTCTCCATGGCCTGTCCTGCATTTCTGGTTTTTACACTTTTTTCAGCATGGCCCTTTTGACCGATGGCAAGCGAGACTTCTTTGTAGCGCTGATTTGCCTTTCGGGCTTGCCTGGTTGGCCAAAAAGGGCGTATGCGTTTTTTCCTGAATATATTCAGGAAAAAACGCATACGCCCTTTTTGGCCAAGGGCATCATTGTCAACGCTTTGCCGCTTTTCATGTGCTTTCAAGGCGAGTCGACTCTGCCTCCTGAAACCTGTTTCCTGCAATTCTGCCTTGCTTTCAAATCCTCTTCGTTGCCTTCCCTCAATATATTTGTGGACGAGAGTTATCATTTATAACTCTGCAGGTTTGTGAATTGCAGTGCCCCTGAGCTCCATTTGTCAACTCGCTTTTTTGGGAGCTGGCCGCCAAAGCGCAGGATTGCTTCAGGCCGTATTCTGGTTCCGGGGGGCAGGCTGAGCCTGTGGTTCATTCTTCTTCCTGATGGGAAAATAGAGTGACCTGTGCCTGTCCCAACACCTAGAGCTAGTCTCTCATTGGTTCCCCGTCTTCCCGTTCATCCTCAGGCCAAATTGCGACCTGTCCGAAACAGGAGGTTAAAGGTGCAGATTCTCCAAGTAGGGAGATTGTTAGTAGAGCGGCTGGAATGGCGAACCCGAGCACAAGGAGAGGAGAAATGAGGTGCGTTTGAGAACCCTTTCCCGATCACACGGTGTACCATCTTCTGGGTTTCCCACGCATGTTTTCGATGTAGGAAGATGCCCTTGAACCTGGAGATTTGGGACCCACGGCATGGGTACCACGCAGTAGGACTTTAAAGGGTCTGCGTTTGCTCACCCAAGCTCACCAATCCTCTCAGCCCCAAGAGTGTCCAGCCTCATGTCTCATCCAGCTGTGGGTCTAGATATGGTCAATCCAGGTTGCATCAGAGCCCCTGAACGGATTTTGTAAGAATTTCTCTCTCTTTCACTGTCTTTGTTTTATGGGGTTTTTTTTAAGTAATCTATTTTTATAATGGGGTTTAGCTGCTTTTCACTGCTGTGTTTATGCCGCTTTACACCCTCTTGATGCACTTCCAGAGAGAGATCAATACATAGGTTTCAAGACTCTTACTCGTCAGATATATTCTTGGGCGGTGAATAGGGGCTGTTGAGTCCAGTTCACTGAGCAGGGAGTAGGTCTTGTCTATTACATATTTGGCTTGTGGAACGGTATCTGAGCTAATTTCAAACCCTTGTTTTATGCATCACCCCACCTCACCTTTCCCGTTAAGCAGCCATAGTGTGTTTTCTAAATGTGTGACTCTGTTCTGTTTTGTAATTCAGTTCAAGTGTAGCGATTTTGACATTCCCTCTATAAGTGATATCTTAGGATAAGTGTCTTTTTCTCTGTGACTTATTTCACTGAGAGTCATCGTACCTAAATCCACTCATCCTGCTGCTACTAGCCTTATGACATTGATTTCATGGCTGAGTGATATTCCATTGTGCCTAAGTACCACAACTTCTTTATCCATTTTTCGCTTTCCTGGGATATTGAAGGTGTACCGAAGTGGAGGTTCTTGGAAACAGAGCAGCCCTAAACTTTGGGGTGCCTGTGTCTTGTTGATTTTTAGGTTTCCCGATTTATACGCCCATGAGTGGAAGTGCCCTATGCTCTCTAAGCTGTGCTTATTACATGTTTCAGGACACACCGTACACTTCTCCAGAGTGGCTGCTGGCAATTTACAGCCCGCCCATCAGCGTAGCAAGGCTCCCATGTCTCCATGGCCTGTCCTGCATTTCTGGTTTTTACACTTTTTTCAGCATGGCCCTTTTGACCGATGGCAAGCGAGACTTCTTTGTAGCGCTGATTTGCCTTTCGGGCTTGCCTGGTTGGCCAAAAGGGGCGTATGCGTTTTTTCCTGAATATATTCAGGAAAAAACGCATACGCCCCTTTTGGCCAAGGGCATCATTGTCAACGCTTTGCCGCTTTTCATGTGCTTTCAAGGCGAGTCGACTCTGCCTCCTGAAACCTGTTTCCTGCAATTCTGCCTTGCTTTCAAATCCTCTTCGTTGCCTTCCCTCAATATATTTGTGGACGAGAGTTATCATTTATAACTCTGCAGGTTTGTGAATTGCAGTGCCCCTGAGCTCCATTTGTCAACTCGCTTTTTTGGGAGCTGGCCGCCAAAGCGCAGGATTGCTTCAGGCCGTATTCTGGTTCCGGGGGGCAGGCTGAGCCTGTGGTTCATTCTTCTTCCTGATGGGAAAATAGAGTGACCTGTGCCTGTCCCAACACCTAGAGCTAGTCTCTCATTGGTTCCCCGTCTTCCCGTTCATCCTCAGGCCAAATTGCGACCTGTCCGAAACAGGAGGTTAAAGGTGCAGATTCTCCAAGTAGGGAGATTGTTAGTAGAGCGGCTGGAATGGCGAACCCGAGCACAAGGAGAGGAGAAATGAGGTGCGTTTGAGAACCCTTTCCCGATCACACGGTGTACCATCTTCTGGGTTTCCCACGCATGTTTTCGATGTAGGAAGATGCCCTTGAACCTGGAGATTTGGGACCCACGGCATGGGTACCACGCAGTAGGACTTTAAAGGGTCTGCGTTTGCTCACCCAAGCTCACCAATCCTCTCAGCCCCAAGAGTGTCCAGCCTCATGTCTCATCCAGCTGTGGGTCTAGATATGGTCAATCCAGGTTGCATCAGAGCCCCTGAACGGATTTTGTAAGAATTTCTCTCTCTTTCACTGTCTTTGTTTTATGGGGTTTTTTTTAAGTAATCTATTTTTATAATGGGGTTTAGCTGCTTTTCACTGCTGTGTTTATGCCGCTTTACACCCTCTTGATGCACTTCCAGAGAGAGATCAATACATAGGTTTCAAGACTCTTACTCGTCAGATATATTCTTGGGCGGTGAATAGGGGCTGTTGAGTCCAGTTCACTGAGCAGGGAGTAGGTCTTGTCTATTACATATTTGGCTTGTGGAACGGTATCTGAGCTAATTTCAAACCCTTGTTTTATGCATCACCCCACCTCACCTTTCCCGTTAAGCAGCCATAGTGTGTTTTCTAAATGTGTGACTCTGTTCTGTTTTGTAATTCAGTTCAAGTGTAGCGATTTTGACATTCCCTCTATAAGTGATATCTTAGGATAAGTGTCTTTTTCTCTGTGACTTATTTCACTGAGAGTCATCGTACCTAAATCCACTCATCCTGCTGCTACTAGCCTTATGACATTGATTTCATGGCTGAGTGATATTCCATTGTGCCTAAGTACCACAACTTCTTTATCCATTTTTCGCTTTCCTGGGATATTGAAGGTGTACCGAAGTGGAGGTTCTTGGAAACAGAGCAGCCCTAAACTTTGGGGTGCCTGTGTCTTGTTGATTTTTAGGTTTCCCGATTTATACGCCCATGAGTGGAAGTGCCCTATGCTCTCTAAGCTGTGCTTATTACATGTTTCAGGACACACCGTACACTTCTCCAGAGTGGCTGCTGGCAATTTACAGCCCGCCCATCAGCGTAGCAAGGCTCCCATGTCTCCATGGCCTGTCCTGCATTTCTGGTTTTTACACTTTTTTCAGCATGGCCCTTTTGACCGATGGCAAGCGAGACTTCTTTGTAGCGCTGATTTGCCTTTCGGGCTTGCCTGGTTGGCCAAAAGGGGCGTATGCGTTTTTTCCTGAATATATTCAGGAAAAAACGCATACGCCCCTTTTGGCCAAGGGCATCATTGTCAACGCTTTGCCGCTTTTCATGTGCTTTCAAGGCGAGTCGACTCTGCCTCCTGAAACCTGTTTCCTGCAATTCTGCCTTGCTTTCAAATCCTCTTCGTTGCCTTCCCTCAATATATTTGTGGACGAGAGTTATCATTTATAACTCTGCAGGTTTGTGAATTGCAGTGCCCCTGAGCTCCATTTGTCAACTCGCTTTTTTGGGAGCTGGCCGCCAAAGCGCAGGATTGCTTCAGGCCGTATTCTGGTTCCGGGGGGCAGGCTGAGCCTGTGGTTCATTCTTCTTCCTGATGGGAAAATAGAGTGACCTGTGCCTGTCCCAACACCTAGAGCTAGTCTCTCATTGGTTCCCCGTCTTCCCGTTCATCCTCAGGCCAAATTGCGACCTGTCCGAAACAGGAGGTTAAAGGTGCAGATTCTCCAAGTAGGGAGATTGTTAGTAGAGCGGCTGGAATGGCGAACCCGAGCACAAGGAGAGGAGAAATGAGGTGCGTTTGAGAACCCTTTCCCGATCACACGGTGTACCATCTTCTGGGTTTCCCACGCATGTTTTCGATGTAGGAAGATGCCCTTGAACCTGGAGATTTGGGACCCACGGCATGGGTACCACGCAGTAGGACTTTAAAGGGTCTGCGTTTGCTCACCCAAGCTCACCAATCCTCTCAGCCCCAAGAGTGTCCAGCCTCATGTCTCATCCAGCTGTGGGTCTAGATATGGTCAATCCAGGTTGCATCAGAGCCCCTGAACGGATTTTGTAAGAATTTCTCTCTCTTTCACTGTCTTTGTTTTATGGGGTTTTTTTTAAGTAATCTATTTTTATAATGGGGTTTAGCTGCTTTTCACTGCTGTGTTTATGCCGCTTTACACCCTCTTGATGCACTTCCAGAGAGAGATCAATACATAGGTTTCAAGACTCTTACTCGTCAGATATATTCTTGGGCGGTGAATAGGGGCTGTTGAGTCCAGTTCACTGAGCAGGGAGTAGGTCTTGTCTATTACATATTTGGCTTGTGGAACGGTATCTGAGCTAATTTCAAACCCTTGTTTTATGCATCACCCCACCTCACCTTTCCCGTTAAGCAGCCATAGTGTGTTTTCTAAATGTGTGACTCTGTTCTGTTTTGTAATTCAGTTCAAGTGTAGCGATTTTGACATTCCCTCTATAAGTGATATCTTAGGATAAGTGTCTTTTTCTCTGTGACTTATTTCACTGAGAGTCATCGTACCTAAATCCACTCATCCTGCTGCTACTAGCCTTATGACATTGATTTCATGGCTGAGTGATATTCCATTGTGCCTAAGTACCACAACTTCTTTATCCATTTTTCGCTTTCCTGGGATATTGAAGGTGTACCGAAGTGGAGGTTCTTGGAAACAGAGCAGCCCTAAACTTTGGGGTGCCTGTGTCTTGTTGATTTTTAGGTTTCCCGATTTATACGCCCATGAGTGGAAGTGCCCTATGCTCTCTAAGCTGTGCTTATTACATGTTTCAGGACACACCGTACACTTCTCCAGAGTGGCTGCTGGCAATTTACAGCCCGCCCATCAGCGTAGCAAGGCTCCCATGTCTCCATGGCCTGTCCTGCATTTCTGGTTTTTACACTTTTTTCAGCATGGCCCTTTTGACCGATGGCAAGCGAGACTTCTTTGTAGCGCTGATTTGCCTTTCGGGCTTGCCTGGTTGGCCAAAAAGGGCGTATGCGTTTTTTCCTGAATATATTCAGGAAAAAACGCATACGCCCTTTTTGGCCAAGGGCATCATTGTCAACGCTTTGCCGCTTTTCATGTGCTTTCAAGGCGAGTCGAGTCTGCCTCCTGAAACCTGTTTCCTGCAATTCTGCCTTGCTTTCAAATCCTCTTCGTTGCCTTCCCTCAATATATTTGTGGACGAGAGTTATCATTTATAACTCTGCAGGTTTGTGAATTGCAGTGCCCCTGAGCTCCATTTGTCAACTCGCTTTTTTGGGAGCTGGCCGCCAAAGCGCAGGATTGCTTCAGGCCGTATTCTGGTTCCGGGGGGCAGGCTGAGCCTGTGGTTCATTCTTCTTCCTGATGGGAAAATAGAGTGACCTGTGCCTGTCCCAACACCTAGAGCTAGTCTCTCATTGGTTCCCCGTCTTCCCGTTCATCCTCAGGCCAAATTGCGACCTGTCCGAAACAGGAGGTTAAAGGTGCAGATTCTCCAAGTAGGGAGATTGTTAGTAGAGCGGCTGGAATGGCGAACCCGAGCACAAGGAGAGGAGAAATGAGGTGCGTTTGAGAACCCTTTCCCGATCACACGGTGTACCATCTTCTGGGTTTCCCACGCATGTTTTCGATGTAGGAAGATGCCCTTGAACCTGGAGATTTGGGACCCACGGCATGGGTACCACGCAGTAGGACTTTAAAGGGTCTGCGTTTGCTCACCCAAGCTCACCAATCCTCTCAGCCCCAAGAGTGTCCAGCCTCATGTCTCATCCAGCTGTGGGTCTAGATATGGTCAATCCAGGTTGCATCAGAGCCCCTGAACGGATTTTGTAAGAATTTCTCTCTCTTTCACTGTCTTTGTTTTATGGGGTTTTTTTTAAGTAATCTATTTTTATAATGGGGTTTAGCTGCTTTTCACTGCTGTGTTTATGCCGCTTTACACCCTCTTGATGCACTTCCAGAGAGAGATCAATACATAGGTTTCAAGACTCTTACTCGTCAGATATATTCTTGGGCGGTGAATAGGGGCTGTTGAGTCCAGTTCACTGAGCAGGGAGTAGGTCTTGTCTATTACATATTTGGCTTGTGGAACGGTATCTGAGCTAATTTCAAACCCTTGTTTTATGCATCACCCCACCTCACCTTTCCCGTTAAGCAGCCATAGTGTGTTTTCTAAATGTGTGACTCTGTTCTGTTTTGTAATTCAGTTCAAGTGTAGCGATTTTGACATTCCCTCTATAAGTGATATCTTAGGATAAGTGTCTTTTTCTCTGTGACTTATTTCACTGAGAGTCATCGTACCTAAATCCACTCATCCTGCTGCTACTAGCCTTATGACATTGATTTCATGGCTGAGTGATATTCCATTGTGCCTAAGTACCACAACTTCTTTATCCATTTTTCGCTTTCCTGGGATATTGAAGGTGTACCGAAGTGGAGGTTCTTGGAAACAGAGCAGCCCTAAACTTTGGGGTGCCTGTGTCTTGTTGATTTTTAGGTTTCCCGATTTATACGCCCATGAGTGGAAGTGCCCTATGCTCTCTAAGCTGTGCTTATTACATGTTTCAGGACACACCGTACACTTCTCCAGAGTGGCTGCTGGCAATTTACAGCCCGCCCATCAGCGTAGCAAGGCTCCCATGTCTCCATGGCCTGTCCTGCATTTCTGGTTTTTACACTTTTTTCAGCATGGCCCTTTTGACCGATGGCAAGCGAGACTTCTTTGTAGCGCTGATTTGCCTTTCGGGCTTGCCTGGTTGGCCAAAAGGGGCGTATGCGTTTTTTCCTGAATATATTCAGGAAAAAACGCATACGCCCCTTTTGGCCAAGGGCATCATTGTCAACGCTTTGCCGCTTTTCATGTGCTTTCAAGGCGAGTCGACTCTGCCTCCTGAAACCTGTTTCCTGCAATTCTGCCTTGCTTTCAAATCCTCTTCGTTGCCTTCCCTCAATATATTTGTGGACGAGAGTTATCATTTATAACTCTGCAGGTTTGTGAATTGCAGTGCCCCTGAGCTCCATTTGTCAACTCGCTTTTTTGGGAGCTGGCCGCCAAAGCGCAGGATTGCTTCAGGCCGTATTCTGGTTCCGGGGGGCAGGCTGAGCCTGTGGTTCATTCTTCTTCCTGATGGGAAAATAGAGTGACCTGTGCCTGTCCCAACACCTAGAGCTAGTCTCTCATTGGTTCCCCGTCTTCCCGTTCATCCTCAGGCCAAATTGCGACCTGTCCGAAACAGGAGGTTAAAGGTGCAGATTCTCCAAGTAGGGAGATTGTTAGTAGAGCGGCTGGAATGGCGAACCCGAGCACAAG
Source organism: Eubalaena glacialis (assembly GCF_028564815.1). Lineage (NCBI taxonomy): Eukaryota > Metazoa > Chordata > Mammalia > Artiodactyla > Balaenidae > Eubalaena > Eubalaena glacialis. The sequence continues at coordinate 117,256,614 of NC_083722.1, forward strand.
GAGAGGAGAAATGAGGTGCGTTTGAGAACCCTTTCCCGATCACACGGTGTACCATCTTCTGGGTTTCCCACGCATGTTTTCGATGTAGGAAGATGCCCTTGAACCTGGAGATTTGGGACCCACGGCATGGGTACCACGCAGTAGGACTTTAAAGGGTCTGCGTTTGCTCACCCAAGCTCACCAATCCTCTCAGCCCCAAGAGTGTCCAGCCTCATGTCTCATCCAGCTGTGGGTCTAGATATGGTCAATCCAGGTTGCATCAGAGCCCCTGAACGGATTTTGTAAGAATTTCTCTCTCTTTCACTGTCTTTGTTTTATGGGGTTTTTTTTAAGTAATCTATTTTTATAATGGGGTTTAGCTGCTTTTCACTGCTGTGTTTATGCCGCTTTACACCCTCTTGATGCACTTCCAGAGAGAGATCAATACATAGGTTTCAAGACTCTTACTCGTCAGATATATTCTTGGGCGGTGAATAGGGGCTGTTGAGTCCAGTTCACTGAGCAGGGAGTAGGTCTTGTCTATTACATATTTGGCTTGTGGAACGGTATCTGAGCTAATTTCAAACCCTTGTTTTATGCATCACCCCACCTCACCTTTCCCGTTAAGCAGCCATAGTGTGTTTTCTAAATGTGTGACTCTGTTCTGTTTTGTAATTCAGTTCAAGTGTAGCGATTTTGACATTCCCTCTATAAGTGATATCTTAGGATAAGTGTCTTTTTCTCTGTGACTTATTTCACTGAGAGTCATCGTACCTAAATCCACTCATCCTGCTGCTACTAGCCTTATGACATTGATTTCATGGCTGAGTGATATTCCATTGTGCCTAAGTACCACAACTTCTTTATCCATTTTTCGCTTTCCTGGGATATTGAAGGTGTACCGAAGTGGAGGTTCTTGGAAACAGAGCAGCCCTAAACTTTGGGGTGCCTGTGTCTTGTTGATTTTTAGGTTTCCCGATTTATACGCCCATGAGTGGAAGTGCCCTATGCTCTCTAAGCTGTGCTTATTACATGTTTCAGGACACACCGTACACTTCTCCAGAGTGGCTGCTGGCAATTTACAGCCCGCCCATCAGCGTAGCAAGGCTCCCATGTCTCCATGGCCTGTCCTGCATTTCTGGTTTTTACACTTTTTTCAGCATGGCCCTTTTGACCGATGGCAAGCGAGACTTCTTTGTAGCGCTGATTTGCCTTTCGGGCTTGCCTGGTTGGCCAAAAGGGGCGTATGCGTTTTTTCCTGAATATATTCAGGAAAAAACGCATACGCCCCTTTTGGCCAAGGGCATCATTGTCAACGCTTTGCCGCTTTTCATGTGCTTTCAAGGCGAGTCGACTCTGCCTCCTGAAACCTGTTTCCTGCAATTCTGCCTTGCTTTCAAATCCTCTTCGTTGCCTTCCCTCAATATATTTGTGGACGAGAGTTATCATTTATAACTCTGCAGGTTTGTGAATTGCAGTGCCCCTGAGCTCCATTTGTCAACTCGCTTTTTTGGGAGCTGGCCGCCAAAGCGCAGGATTGCTTCAGGCCGTATTCTGGTTCCGGGGGGCAGGCTGAGCCTGTGGTTCATTCTTCTTCCTGATGGGAAAATAGAGTGACCTGTGCCTGTCCCAACACCTAGAGCTAGTCTCTCATTGGTTCCCCGTCTTCCCGTTCATCCTCAGGCCAAATTGCGACCTGTCCGAAACAGGAGGTTAAAGGTGCAGATTCTCCAAGTAGGGAGATTGTTAGTAGAGCGGCTGGAATGGCGAACCCGAGCACAAGGAGAGGAGAAATGAGGTGCGTTTGAGAACCCTTTCCCGATCACACGGTGTACCATCTTCTGGGTTTCCCACACATGTTTTCGATGTAGGAAGATGCCCTTGAACCTGGAGATTTGGGACCCACGGCATGGGTACCACGCAGTAGGACTTTAAAGGGTCTGCGTTTGCTCACCCAAGCTCACCAATCCTCTCAGCCCCAAGAGTGTCCAGCCTCATGTCTCATCCAGCTGTGGGTCTAGATATGGTCAATCCAGGTTGCATCAGAGCCCCTGAACGGATTTTGTAAGAATTTCTCTCTCTTTCACTCTCTTTGTTTTATGGGGTTTTTTTTAAGTAATCTATTTTTATAATGGGGTTTAGCTGCTTTTCACTGCTGTGTTTATGCCGCTTTACACCCTCTTGATGCACTTCCAGAGAGAGATCAATACATAGGTTTCAAGACTCTTACTCGTCAGATATATTCTTGGGCGGTGAATAGGGGCTGTTGAGTCCAGTTCACTGAGCAGGGAGTAGGTCTTGTCTATTACATATTTGGCTTGTGGAATGGTATCTGAGCTAATTTCAAACCCTTGTTTTATGCATCACCCCACCTCACCTTTCCCGTTAAGCAGCCATAGTGTGTTTTCTAAATGTGTGACTCTGTTCTGTTTTGTAATTCAGTTCAAGTGTAGCGATTTTGACATTCCCTCTATAAGTGATATCTTAGGATAAGTGTCTTTTTCTCTGTGACTTATTTCACTGAGAGTCATCGTACCTAAATCCACTCATCCTGCTGCTACTAGCCTTATGACATTGATTTCATGGCTGAGTGATATTCCATTGTGCCTAAGTACCACAACTTCTTTATCCATTTTTCGCTTTCCTGGGATATTGAAGGTGTACCGAAGTGGAGGTTCTTGGAAACAGAGCAGCCCTAAACTTTGGGGTGCCTGTGTCTTGTTGATTTTTAGGTTTCCCGATTTATACGCCCATGAGTGGAAGTGCCCTATGCTCTCTAAGCTGTGCTTATTACATGTTTCAGGACACACCGTACACTTCTCCAGAGTGGCTGCTGGCAATTTACAGCCCGCCCATCAGCGTAGCAAGGCTCCCATGTCTCCATGGCCTGTCCTGCATTTCTGGTTTTTACACTTTTTTCAGCATGGCCCTTTTGACCGATGGCAAGCGAGACTTCTTTGTAGCGCTGATTTGCCTTTCGGGCTTGCCTGGTTGGCCAAAAGGGGCGTATGCGTTTTTTCCTCAATATATTCAGGAAAAAACGCATACGCCCCTTTTGGCCAAGGGCATCATTGTCAACGCTTTGCCGCTTTTCATGTGCTTTCAAGGCGAGTCGACTCTGCCTCCTGAAACCTGTTTCCTGCAATTCTGCCTTGCTTTCAAATCCTCTTCGTTGCCTTCCCTCAATATATTTGTGGACGAGAGTTATCATTTATAACTCTGCAGGTTTGTGAGTTGCAGTGCCCCTGAGCTCCATTTGTCAACTCGCTTTTTTGGGAGCTGGCCGCCAAAGCGCAGGATTGCTTCAGGCCGTATTCTGGTTCCGGGGGGCAGGCTGAGCCTGTGGTTCATTCTTCTTCCTGATGGGAAAATAGAGTGACCTGTGCCTGTCCCAACACCTAGAGCTAGTCTCTCATTGGTTCCCCGTCTTCCCGTTCATCCTCAGGCCAAATTGCGACCTGTCCGAAACAGGAGGTTAAAGGTGCAGATTCTCCAAGTAGGGAGATTGTTAGTAGAGCGGCTGGAATGGCGAACCCGAGCACAAGGAGAGGAGAAATGAGGTGCGTTTGAGAACCCTTTCCCGATCACACGGTGTACCATCTTCTGGGTTTCCCACGCATGTTTTCGATGTAGGAAGATGCCCTTGAACCTGGAGATTTGGGACCCACGGCATGGGTACCACGCAGTAGGACTTTAAAGGGTCTGCGTTTGCTCACCCAAGCTCACCAATCCTCTCAGCCCCAAGAGTGTCCAGCCTCATGTCCCATCCAGCTGTGGGTCTAGATATGGTCAATCCAGGTTGCATCAGAGCCCCTGAACGGATTTTGTAAGAATTTCTCTCTCTTTCACTGTCTTTGTTTTATGGGGTTTTTTTTAAGTAATCTATTTTTATAATGGGGTTTAGCTGCTTTTCACTGCTGTGTTTATGCCGCTTTACACCCTCTTGATGCACTTCCAGAGAGAGATCAATACATAGGTTTTAAGACTCTTACTCGTCAGATATATTCTTGGGCGGTGAATAGGGGCTGTTGAGTCCAGTTCACTGAGCAGGGAGTAGGTCTTGTCTATTACATATTTGGCTTGTGGAACGGTATCTGAGCTAATTTCAAACCCTTGTTTTATGCATCACCCCACCTCACCTTTCCCGTTAAGCAGCCATAGTGTGTTTTCTAAATGTGTGACTCTGTTCTGTTTTGTAATTCAGTTCAAGTGTAGCGATTTTGACATTCCCTCTATAAGTGATATCTTAGGATAAGTGTCTTTTTCTCTGTGACTTATTTCACTGAGAGTCATCGTACCTAAATCCACTCATCCTGCTGCTACTAGCCTTATGACATTGATTTCATGGCTGAGTGATATTCCATTGTGCCTAAGTACCACAACTTCTTTATCCATTTTTCGCTTTCCTGGGATATTGAAGGTGTACCGAAGTGGAGGTTCTTGGAAACAGAGCAGCCCTAAACTTTGGGGTGCCTGTGTCTTGTTGATTTTTAGGTTTCCCGATTTATACGCCCATGAGTGGAAGTGCCCTATGCTCTCTAAGCTGTGCTTATTACATGTTTCAGGACACACCGTACACTTCTCCAGAGTGGCTGCTGGCAATTTACAGCCCGCCCATCAGCGTAGCAAGGCTCCCATGTCTCCATGGCCTGTCCTGCATTTCTGGTTTTTACACTTTTTTCAGCATGGCCCTTTTGACCGATGGCAAGCGAGACTTCATTGTAGCGCTGATTTGCCTTTCGGGCTTGCCTGGTTGGCCAAAAGGGGCGTATGCGTTTTTTCCTGAATATATTCAGGAAAAAACGCATACGCCCCTTTTGGCCAAGGGCATCATTGTCAACGCTTTGCCGCTTTTCATGTGCTTTCAAGGCGAGTCGAGTCTGCCTCCTGAAACCTGTTTCCTGCAATTCTGCCTTGCTTTCAAATCCTCTTCGTTGCCTTCCCTCAATATATTTGTGGACGAGAGTTATCATTTATAACTCTGCAGGTTTGTGAATTGCAGTGCCCCTGAGCTCCATTTGTCAACTCGCTTTTTTGGGAGCTGGCCGCCAAAGCGCAGGATTGCTTCAGGCCGTATTCTGGTTCCGGGGGGCAGGCTGAGCCTGTGGTTCATTCTTCTTCCTGATGGGAAAATAGAGTGACCTGTGCCTGTCCCAACACCTAGAGCTAGTCTCTCATTGGTTCCCCGTCTTCCCGTTCATCCTCAGGCCAAATTGCGACCTGTCCGAAACAGGAGGTTAAAGGTGCAGATTCTCCAAGTAGGGAGATTGTTAGTAGAGCGGCTGGAATGGCGAACCCGAGCACAAGGAGAGGAGAAATGAGGTGCGTTTGAGAACCCTTTCCCGATCACACGGTGTACCATCTTCTGGGTTTCCCACGCATGTTTTCGATGTAGGAAGATGCCCTTGAACCTGGAGATTTGGGACCCACGGCATGGGTACCACGCAGTAGGACTTTAAAGGGTCTGCGTTTGCTCACCCAAGCTCACCAATCCTCTCAGCCCCAAGAGTGTCCAGCCTCATGTCTCATCCAGCTGTGGGTCTAGATATGGTCAATCCAGGTTGCATCAGAGCCCCTGAACGGATTTTGTAAGAATTTCTCTCTCTTTCACTGTCTTTGTTTTATGGGGTTTTTTTTAAGTAATCTATTTTTATAATGGGGTTTAGCTGCTTTTCACTGCTGTGTTTATGCCGCTTTACACCCTCTTGATGCACTTCCAGAGAGAGATCAATACATAGGTTTTAAGACTCTTACTAGTCAGATATATTCTTGGGCGGTGAATAGGGGCTGTTGAGTCCAGTTCACTGAGCAGGGAGTAGGTCTTGTCTATTACATATTTGGCTTGTGGAACGGTATCTGAGCTAATTTCAAACCCTTGTTTTATGCATCACCCCACCTCACCTTTCCCGTTAAGCAGCCATAGTGTGTTTTCTAAATGTGTGACTCTGTTCTGTTTTGTAATTCAGTTCAAGTGTAGCGATTTTGACATTCCCTCTATAAGTGATATCTTAGGATAAGTGTCTTTTTCTCTGTGACTTATTTCACTGAGAGTCATCGTACCTAAATCCACTCATCCTGCTGCTACTAGCCTTATGACATTGATTTCATGGCTGAGTGATATTCCATTGTGCCTAAGTACCACAACTTCTTTATCCATTTTTCGCTTTCCTGGGATATTGAAGGTGTACCGAAGTGGAGGTTCTTGGAAACAGAGCAGCCCTAAACTTTGGGGTGCCTGTGTCTTGTTGATTTTTAGGTTTCCCGATTTATACGCCCATGAGTGGAAGTGCCCTATGCTCTCTAAGCTGTGCTTATTACATGTTTCAGGACACACCGTACACTTCTCCAGAGTGGCTGCTGGCAATTTACAGCCCGCCCATCAGCGTAGCAAGGCTCCCATGTCTCCATGGCCTGTCCTGCATTTCTGGTTTTTACACTTTTTTCAGCATGGCCCTTTTGACCGATGGCAAGCGAGACTTCATTGTAGCGCTGATTTGCCTTTCGGGCTTGCCTGGTTGGCCAAAAGGGGCGTATGCGTTTTTTCCTGAATATATTCAGGAAAAAACGCATACGCCCCTTTTGGCCAAGGGCATCATTGTCAACGCTTTGCCGCTTTTCATGTGCTTTCAAGGCGAGTCGACTCTGCCTCCTGAAACCTGTTTCCTGCAATTCTGCCTTGCTTTCAAATCCTCTTCGTTGCCTTCCCTCAATATATTTGTGGACGAGAGTTATCATTTATAACTCTGCAGGTTTGTGAATTGCAGTGCCCCTGAGCTCCATTTGTCAACTCGCTTTTTTGGGAGCTGGCCGCCAAAGCGCAGGATTGCTTCAGGCCGTATTCTGGTTCCGGGGGGCAGGCTGAGCCTGTGGTTCATTCTTCTTCCTGATGGGAAAATAGAGTGACCTGTGCCTGTCCCAACACCTAGAGCTAGTCTCTCATTGGTTCCCCGTCTTCCCGTTCATCCTCAGGCCAAATTGCGACCTGTCCGAAACAGGAGGTTAAAGGTGCAGATTCTCCAAGTAGGGAGATTGTTAGTAGAGCGGCTGGAATGGCGAACCCGAGCACAAGGAGAGGAGAAATGAGGTGCGTTTGAGAACCCTTTCCCGATCACACGGTGTACCATCTTCTGGGTTTCCCACGCATGTTTTCGATGTAGGAAGATGTCCTTGAACCTGGAGATTTGGGACCCACGGCATGGGTACCACGCAGTAGGACTTTAAAGGGTCTGCGTTTGCTCACCCAAGCTCACCAATCCTCTCAGCCCCAAGAGTGTCCAGCCTCATGTCTCATCCAGCTGTGGGTCTAGATATGGTCAATCCAGGTTGCATCAGAGCCCCTGAACGGATTTTGTAAGAATTTCTCTCTCTTTCACTGTCTTTGTTTTATGGGTTTTTTTTTAAGTAATCTATTTTTATAATGGGGTTTAGCTGCTTTTCACTGCTGTGTTTATGCCGCTTTACACCCTCTTGATGCACTTCCAGAGAGAGATCAATACCTAGGTTTTAAGACTCTTACTCGTCAGATATATTCTTGGGCGGTGAATAGGGGCTGTTGAGTCCAGTTCACTGAGCAGGGAGTAGGTCTTGTCTATTACATATTTGGCTTGTGGAACGGTATCTGAGCTAATTTCAAACCCTTGTTTTATGCATCACCCCACCTCACCTTTCCCGTTAAGCAGCCATAGTGTGTTTTCTAAATGTGTGACTCTGTTCTGTTTTGTAATTCAGTTCAAGTGTAGCGATTTTGACATTCCCTCTATAAGTGATATCTTAGGATAAGTGTCTTTTTCTCTGTGACTTATTTCACTGAGAGTCATCGTACCTAAATCCACTCATCCTGCTGCTACTAGCCTTATGACATTGATTTCATGGCTGAGTGATATTCCATTGTGCCTAAGTACCACAACTTCTTTATCCATTTTTCGCTTTCCTGGGATATTGAAGGTGTACCGAAGTGGAGGTTCTTGGAAACAGAGCAGCCCTAAACTTTGGGGTGCCTGTGTCTTGTTGATTTTTAGGTTTCCCGATTTATACGCCCATGAGTGGAAGTGCCCTATGCTCTCTAAGCTGTGCTTATTACATGTTTCAGGACACACCGTACACTTCTCCAGAGTGGCTGCTGGCAATTTACAGCCCGCCCATCAGCGTAGCAAGGCTCCCATGTCTCCATGGCCTGTCCTGCATTTCTGGTTTTTACACTTTTTTCAGCATGGCCCTTTTGACCGATGGCAAGCGAGACTTCTTTGTAGCGCTGATTTGCCTTTCGGGCTTGCCTGGTTGGCCAAAAGGGGCGTATGCGTTTTTTCCTGAATATATTCAGGAAAAAACGCATACGCCCCTTTTGGCCAAGGGCATCATTGTCAACGCTTTGCCGCTTTTCATGTGCTTTCAAGGCGAGTCGAGTCTGCCTCCTGAAACCTGTTTCCTGCAATTCTGCCTTGCTTTCAAATCCTCTTCGTTGCCTTCCCTCAATATATTTGTGGACGAGAGTTATCATTTATAACTCTGCAGGTTTGTGAATTGCAGTGCCCCTGAGCTCCATTTGTCAACTCGCTTTTTTGGGAGCTGGCCGCCAAAGCGCAGGATTGCTTCAGGCCGTATTCTGGTTCCGGGGGGCAGGCTGAGCCTGTGGTTCATTCTTCTTCCTGATGGGAAAATAGAGTGACCTGTGCCTGTCCCAACACCTAGAGCTAGTCTCTCATTGGTTCCCCGTCTTCCCGTTCATCCTCAGGCCAAATTGCGACCTGTCCGAAACAGGAGGTTAAAGGTGCAGATTCTCCAAGTAGGGAGATTGTTAGTAGAGCGGCTGGAATGGCGAACCCGAGCACAAGGAGAGGAGAAATGAGGTGCGTTTGAGAACCCTTTCCCGATCACACGGTGTACCATCTTCTGGGTTTCCCACGCATGTTTTCGATGTAGGAAGATGCCCTTGAACCTGGAGATTTGGGACCCACGGCATGGGTACCACGCAGTAGGACTTTAAAGGGTCTGCGTTTGCTCACCCAAGCTCACCAATCCTCTCAGCCCCAAGAGTGTCCAGCCTCATGTCTCATCCAGCTGTGGGTCTAGATATGGTCAATCCAGGTTGCATCAGAGCCCCTGAACGGATTTTGTAAGAATTTCTCTCTCTTTCACTGTCTTTGTTTTATGGGGTTTTTTTTAAGTAATCTATTTTTATAATGGGGTTTAGCTGCTTTTCACTGCTGTGTTTATGCCGCTTTACACCCTCTTGATGCACTTCCAGAGAGAGATCAATACATAGGTTTTAAGACTCTTACTCGTCAGATATATTCTTGGGCGGTGAATAGGGGCTGTTGAGTCCAGTTCACTGAGCAGGGAGTAGGTCTTGTCTATTACATATTTGGCTTGTGGAACGGTATCTGAGCTAATTTCAAACCCTTGTTTTATGCATCACCCCACCTCACCTTTCCCGTTAAGCAGCCATAGTGTGTTTTCTAAATGTGTGACTCTGTTCTGTTTTGTAATTCAGTTCAAGTGTAGCGATTTTGACATTCCCTCTATAAGTGATATCTTAGGATAAGTGTCTTTTTCTCTGTGACTTATTTCACTGAGAGTCATCGTACCTAAATCCACTCATCCTGCTGCTACTAGCCTTATGACATTGATTTCATGGCTGAGTGATATTCCATTGTGCCTAAGTACCACAACTTCTTTATCCATTTTTCGCTTTCCTGGGATATTGAAGGTGTACCGAAGTGGAGGTTCTTGGAAACAGAGCAGCCCTAAACTTTGGGGTGCCTGTGTCTTGTTGATTTTTAGGTTTCCCGATTTATACGCCCATGAGTGGAAGTGCCCTATGCTCTCTAAGCTGTGCTTATTACATGTTTCAGGACACACCGTACACTTCTCCAGAGTGGCTGCTGGCAATTTACAGCCCGCCCATCAGCGTAGCAAGGCTCCCATGTCTCCATGGCCTGTCCTGCATTTCTGGTTTTTACACTTTTTTCAGCATGGCCCTTTTGACCGATGGCAAGCGAGACTTCTTTGTAGCGCTGATTTGCCTTTCGGGCTTGCCTGGTTGGCCAAAAGGGGCGTATGCGTTTTTTACTGAATATATTCAGGAAAAAACGCATACGCCCCTTTTGGCCAAGGGCATCATTGTCAACGCTTTGCCGCTTTTCATGTGCTTTCAAGGCGAGTCGACTCTGCCTCCTGAAACCTGTTTCCTGCAATTCTGCCTTGCTTTCAAATCCTCTTCGTTGCCTTCCCTCAATATATTTGTGGACGAGAGTTATCATTTATAACTCTGCAGGTTTGTGAATTGCAGTGCCCTTGAGCTCCATTTGTCAACTCGCTTTTTTGGGAGCTGGCCGCCAAAGCGCAGGATTGCTTCAGGCCGTATTCTGGTTCCGGGGGGCAGGCTGAGCCTGTGGTTCATTCTTCTTCCTGATGGGAAAATAGAGTGACCTGTGCCTGTCCCAACACCTAGAGCTAGTCTCTCATTGGTTCCCCGTCTTCCCGTTCATCCTCAGGCCAAATTGTGACCTGTCCGAAACAGGAGGTTCAAGGTGCAGATTCTCCAAGTAGGGAGATTGTTAGTAGAGCGGCTGGAATGGCGAACCCGAGCACAAGGAGAGGAGAAATGAGGTGCGTTTGAGAACCCTTTCCCGATCACACGGTGTACCATCTTCTGGGTTTCCCACGCATGTTTTCGATGTAGGAAGATGCCCTTGAACCTGGAGATTTGGGACCCACGGCATGGGTACCACGCAGTAAGACTTTAAAGGGTCTGCGTTTGCTCACCCAAGCTCACCAATCCTCTCAGCCCCAAGAGTGTCCAGCCTCATGTCTCATCCAGCTGTGGGTCTAGATATGGTCAATCCAGGTTGCATCAGAGCCCCTGAACGGATTTTGTAAGAATTTCTCTCTCTTTCACTGTCTTTGTTTTATGGGGTTTTTTTTAAGTAATCTATTTTTATAATGGGGTTTAGCTGCTTTTCACTGCTGTGTTTATGCCGCTTTACACCCTCTTGATGCACTTCCAGAGAGAGATCAATACCTAGGTTTTAAGACTCTTACTCGTCAGATATATTCTTGGGCGGTGAATAGGGGCTGTTGAGTCCAGTTCACTGAGCAGGGAGTAGGTCTTGTCTATTACATATTTGGCTTGTGGAACGGTATCTGAGCTAATTTCAAACCCTTGTTTTATGCATCACCCCACCTCACCTTTCCCGTTAAGCAGCCATAGTGTGTTTTCTAAATGTGTGACTCTGTTCTGTTTTGTAATTCAGTTCAAGTGTAGCGATTTTGACATTCCCTCTATAAGTGATATCTTAGGATAAGTGTCTTTTTCTCTGTGACTTATTTCACTGAGAGTCATCGTACCTAAATCCACTCATCCTGCTGCTACTAGCCTTATGACATTGATTTCATGGCTGAGTGATATTCCATTGTGCCTAAGTACCACAACTTCTTTATCCATTTTTCGCTTTCCTGGGATATTGAAGGTGTACCGAAGTGGAGGTTCTTGGAAACAGAGCAGCCCTAAACTTTGGGGTGCCTGTGTCTTGTTGATTTTTAGGTTTCCCGATTTATACGCCCATGAGTGGAAGTGCCCTATGCTCTCTAAGCTGTGCTTATTACATGTTTCAGGACACACCGTACACTTCTCCAGAGTGGCTGCTGGCAATTTACAGCCCGCCCATCAGCGTAGCAAGGCTCCCATGTCTCCATGGCCTGTCCTGCATTTCTGGTTTTTACACTTTTTTCAGCATGGCCCTTTTGACCGATGGCAAGCGAGACTTCTTTGTAGCGCTGATTTGCCTTTCGGGCTTGCCTGGTTGGCCAAAAAGGGCGTATGCGTTTTTTCCTGAATATATTCAGGAAAAAACGCATACGCCCTTTTTGGCCAAGGGCATCATTGTCAACGCTTTGCCGCTTTTCATGTGCTTTCAAGGCGAGTCGACTCTGCCTCCTGAAACCTGTTTCCTGCAATTCTGCCTTGCTTTCAAATCCTCTTCGTTGCCTTCCCTCAATATATTTGTGGACGAGAGTTATCATTTATAACTCTGCAGGTTTGTGAATTGCAGTGCCCCTGAGCTCCATTTGTCAACTCGCTTTTTTGGGAGCTGGCCGCCAAAGCGCAGGATTGCTTCAGGCCGTATTCTGGTTCCGGGGGGCAGGCTGAGCCTGTGGTTCATTCTTCTTCCTGATGGGAAAATAGAGTGACCTGTGCCTGTCCCAACACCTAGAGCTAGTCTCTCATTGGTTCCCCGTCTTCCCGTTCATCCTCAGGCCAAATTGCGACCTGTCCGAAACAGGAGGTTAAAGGTGCAGATTCTCCAAGTAGGGAGATTGTTAGTAGAGCGGCTGGAATGGCGAACCCGAGCACAAGGAGAGGAGAAATGAGGTGCGTTTGAGAACCCTTTCCCGATCACACGGTGTACCATCTTCTGGGTTTCCCACGCATGTTTTCGATGTAGGAAGATGCCCTTGAACCTGGAGATTTGGGACCCACGGCATGGGTACCACGCAGTAGGACTTTAAAGGGTCTGCGTTTGCTCACCCAAGCTCACCAATCCTCTCAGCCCCAAGAGTGTCCAGCCTCATGTCTCATCCAGCTGTGGGTCTAGATATGGTCAATCCAGGTTGCATCAGAGCCCCTGAACGGATTTTGTAAGAATTTCTCTCTCTTTCACTGTCTTTGTTTTATGGGGTTTTTTTTAAGTAATCTATTTTTATAATGGGGTTTAGCTGCTTTTCACTGCTGTGTTTATGCCGCTTTACACCCTCTTGATGCACTTCCAGAGAGAGATCAATACATAGGTTTTAAGACTCTTACTCGTCAGATATATTCTTGGGCGGTGAATAGGGGCTGTTGAGTCCAGTTCACTGAGCAGGGAGTAGGTCTTGTCTATTACATATTTGGCTTGTGGAACGGTATCTGAGCTAATTTCAAACCCTTGTTTTATGCATCACCCCACCTCACCTTTCCCGTTAAGCAGCCATAGTGTGTTTTCTAAATGTGTGACTCTGTTCTGTTTTGTAATTCAGTTCAAGTGTAGCGATTTTGACATTCCCTCTATAAGTGATATCTTAGGATAAGTGTCTTTTTCTCTGTGACTTATTTCACTGAGAGTCATCGTACCTAAATCCACTCATCCTGCTGCTACTAGCCTTATGACATTGATTTCATGGCTGAGTGATATTCCATTGTGCCTAAGTACCACAACTTCTTTATCCATTTTTCGCTTTCCTGGGATATTGAAGGTGTACCGAAGTGGAGGTTCTTGGAAACAGAGCAGCCCTAAACTTTGGGGTGCCTGTGTCTTGTTGATTTTTAGGTTTCCCGATTTATACGCCCATGAGTGGAAGTGCCCTATGCTCTCTAAGCTGTGCTTATTACATGTTTCAGGACACACCGTACACTTCTCCAGAGTGGCTGCTGGCAATTTACAGCCCGCCCATCAGCGTAGCAAGGCTCCCATGTCTCCATGGCCTGTCCTGCATTTCTGGTTTTTACACTTTTTTCAGCATGGCCCTTTTGACCGATGGCAAGCGAGACTTCTTTGTAGCGCTGATTTGCCTTTCGGGCTTGCCTGGTTGGCCAAAAGGGGCGTATGCGTTTTTTCCTGAATATATTCAGGAAAAAACGCATACGCCCCTTTTGGCCAAGGGCATCATTGTCAACGCTTTGCCGCTTTTCATGTGCTTTCAAGGCGAGTCGACTCTGCCTCCTGAAACCTGTTTCCTGCAATTCTGCCTTGCTTTCAAATCCTCTTCGTTGCCTTCCCTCAATATATTTGTGGACGAGAGTTATCATTTATAACTCTGCAGGTTTGTGAATTGCAGTGCCCTTGAGCTCCATTTGTCAACTCGCTTTTTTGGGAGCTGGCCGCCAAAGCGCAGGATTGCTTCAGGCCGTATTCTGGTTCCGGGGGGCAGGCTGAGCCTGTGGTTCATTCTTCTTCCTGATGGGAAAATAGAGTGACCTGTGCCTGTCCCAACACCTAGAGCTAGTCTCTCATTGGTTCCCCGTCTTCCCGTTCATCCTCAGGCCAAATTGCGACCTGTCCGAAACAGGAGGTTCAAGGTGCAGATTCTCCAAGTAGGGAGATTGTTAGTAGAGCGGCTGGAATGGCGAACCCGAGCACAAGGAGAGGAGAAATGAGGTGCGTTTGAGAACCCTTTCCCGATCACACGGTGTACCATCTTCTGGGTTTCCCACGCATGTTTTCGATGTAGGAAGATGCCCTTGAACCTGGAGATTTGGGACCCACGGCATGGGTACCACGCAGTAGGACTTTAAAGGGTCTGCGTTTGCTCACCCAAGCTCACCAATCCTCTCAGCCCCAAGAGTGTCCAGCCTCATGTCTCATCCAGCTGTGGGTCTAGATATGGTCAATCCAGGTTGCATCAGAGCCCCTGAACGGATTTTGTAAGAATTTCTCTCTCTTTCACTGTCTTTGTTTTATGGGGTTTTTTTTAAGTAATCTATTTTTATAATGGGGTTTAGCTGCTTTTCACTGCTGTGTTTATGCCGCTTTACACCCTCTTGATGCACTTCCAGAGAGAGATCAATACATAGGTTTTAAGACTCTTACTCGTCAGATATATTCTTGGGCGGTGAATAGGGGCTGTTGAGTCCAGTTCACTGAGCAGGGAGTAGGTCTTGTCTATTACATATTTGGCTTGTGGAACGGTATCTGAGCTAATTTCAAACCCTTGTTTTATGCATCACCCCACCTCACCTTTCCCGTTAAGCAGCCATAGTGTGTTTTCTAAATGTGTGACTCTGTTCTGTTTTGTAATTCAGTTCAAGTGTAGCGATTTTGACATTCCCTCTATAAGTGATATCTTAGGATAAGTGTCTTTTTCTCTGTGACTTATTTCACTGAGAGTCATCGTACCTAAATCCACTCATCCTGCTGCTACTAGCCTTATGACATTGATTTCATGGCTGAGTGATATTCCATTGTGCCTAAGTACCACAACTTCTTTATCCATTTTTCGCTTTCCTGGGATATTGAAGGTGTACCGAAGTGGAGGTTCTTGGAAACAGAGCAGCCCTAAACTTTGGGGTGCCTGTGTCTTGTTGATTTTTAGGTTTCCCGATTTATACGCCCATGAGTGGAAGTGCCCTATGCTCTCTAAGCTGTGCTTATTACATGTTTCAGGACACACCGTACACTTCTCCAGAGTGGCTGCTGGCAATTTACAGCCCGCCCATCAGCGTAGCAAGGCTCCCATGTCTCCATGGCCTGTCCTGCATTTCTGGTTTTTACACTTTTTTCAGCATGGCCCTTTTGACCGATGGCAAGCGAGACTTCTTTGTAGCGCTGATTTGCCTTTCGGGCTTGCCTGGTTGGCCAAAAGGGGCGTATGCGTTTTTTACTGAATATATTCAGGAAAAAACGCATACGCCCCTTTTGGCCAAGGGCATCATTGTCAACGCTTTGCCGCTTTTCATGTGCTTTCAAGGCGAGTCGACTCTGCCTCCTGAAACCTGTTTCCTGCAATTCTGCCTTGCTTTCAAATCCTCTTCGTTGCCTTCCCTCAATATATTTGTGGACGAGAGTTATCATTTATAACTCTGCAGGTTTGTGAATTGCAGTGCCCTTGAGCTCCATTTGTCAACTCGCTTTTTTGGGAGCTGGCCGCCAAAGCGCAGGATTGCTTCAGGCCGTATTCTGGTTCCGGGGGGCAGGCTGAGCCTGTGGTTCATTCTTCTTCCTGATGGGAAAATAGAGTGACCTGTGCCTGTCCCAACACCTAGAGCTAGTCTCTCATTGGTTCCCCGTCTTCCCGTTCATCCTCAGGCCAAATTGTGACCTGTCCGAAACAGGAGGTTCAAGGTGCAGATTCTCCAAGTAGGGAGATTGTTAGTAGAGCGGCTGGAATGGCGAACCCGAGCACAAGGAGAGGAGAAATGAGGTGCGTTTGAGAACCCTTTCCCGATCACACGGTGTACCATCTTCTGGGTTTCCCACGCATGTTTTCGATGTAGGAAGATGCCCTTGAACCTGGAGATTTGGGACCCACGGCATGGGTACCACGCAGTAAGACTTTAAAGGGTCTGCGTTTGCTCACCCAAGCTCACCAATCCTCTCAGCCCCAAGAGTGTCCAGCCTCATGTCTCATCCAGCTGTGGGTCTAGATATGGTCAATCCAGGTTGCATCAGAGCCCCTGAACGGATTTTGTAAGAATTTCTCTCTCTTTCACTGTCTTTGTTTTATGGGGTTTTTTTTAAGTAATCTATTTTTATAATGGGGTTTAGCTGCTTTTCACTGCTGTGTTTATGCCGCTTTACACCCTCTTGATGCACTTCCAGAGAGAGATCAATACCTAGGTTTTAAGACTCTTACTCGTCAGATATATTCTTGGGCGGTGAATAGGGGCTGTTGAGTCCAGTTCACTGAGCAGGGAGTAGGTCTTGTCTATTACATATTTGGCTTGTGGAACGGTATCTGAGCTAATTTCAAACCCTTGTTTTATGCATCACCCCACCTCACCTTTCCCGTTAAGCAGCCATAGTGTGTTTTCTAAATGTGTGACTCTGTTCTGTTTTGTAATTCAGTTCAAGTGTAGCGATTTTGACATTCCCTCTATAAGTGATATCTTAGGATAAGTGTCTTTTTCTCTGTGACTTATTTCACTGAGAGTCATCGTACCTAAATCCACTCATCCTGCTGCTACTAGCCTTATGACATTGATTTCATGGCTGAGTGATATTCCATTGTGCCTAAGTACCACAACTTCTTTATCCATTTTTCGCTTTCCTGGGATATTGAAGGTGTACCGAAGTGGAGGTTCTTGGAAACAGAGCAGCCCTAAACTTTGGGGTGCCTGTGTCTTGTTGATTTTTAGGTTTCCCGATTTATACGCCCATGAGTGGAAGTGCCCTATGCTCTCTAAGCTGTGCTTATTACATGTTTCAGGACACACCGTACACTTCTCCAGAGTGGCTGCTGGCAATTTACAGCCCGCCCATCAGCGTAGCAAGGCTCCCATGTCTCCATGGCCTGTCCTGCATTTCTGGTTTTTACACTTTTTTCAGCATGGCCCTTTTGACCGATGGCAAGCGAGACTTCTTTGTAGCGCTGATTTGCCTTTCGGGCTTGCCTGGTTGGCCAAAAAGGGCGTATGCGTTTTTTCCTGAATATATTCAGGAAAAAACGCATACGCCCTTTTTGGCCAAGGGCATCATTGTCAACGCTTTGCCGCTTTTCATGTGCTTTCAAGGCGAGTCGACTCTGCCTCCTGAAACCTGTTTCCTGCAATTCTGCCTTGCTTTCAAATCCTCTTCGTTGCCTTCCCTCAATATATTTGTGGACGAGAGTTATCATTTATAACTCTGCAGGTTTGTGAATTGCAGTGCCCCTGAGCTCCATTTGTCAACTCGCTTTTTTGGGAGCTGGCCGCCAAAGCGCAGGATTGCTTCAGGCCGTATTCTGGTTCCGGGGGGCAGGCTGAGCCTGTGGTTCATTCTTCTTCCTGATGGGAAAATAGAGTGACCTGTGCCTGTCCCAACACCTAGAGCTAGTCTCTCATTGGTTCCCCGTCTTCCCGTTCATCCTCAGGCCAAATTGCGACCTGTCCGAAACAGGAGGTTAAAGGTGCAGATTCTCCAAGTAGGGAGATTGTTAGTAGAGCGGCTGGAATGGCGAACCCGAGCACAAGGAGAGGAGAAATGAGGTGCGTTTGAGAACCCTTTCCCGATCACACGGTGTACCATCTTCTGGGTTTCCCACGCATGTTTTCGATGTAGGAAGATGCCCTTGAACCTGGAGATTTGGGACCCACGGCATGGGTACCACGCAGTAGGACTTTAAAGGGTCTGCGTTTGCTCACCCAAGCTCACCAATCCTCTCAGCCCCAAGAGTGTCCAGCCTCATGTCTCATCCAGCTGTGGGTCTAGATATGGTCAATCCAGGTTGCATCAGAGCCCCTGAACGGATTTTGTAAGAATTTCTCTCTCTTTCACTGTCTTTGTTTTATGGGGTTTTTTTTAAGTAATCTATTTTTATAATGGGGTTTAGCTGCTTTTCACTGCTGTGTTTATGCCGCTTTACACCCTCTTGATGCACTTCCAGAGAGAGATCAATACATAGGTTTTAAGACTCTTACTCGTCAGATATATTCTTGGGCGGTGAATAGGGGCTGTTGAGTCCAGTTCACTGAGCAGGGAGTAGGTCTTGTCTATTACATATTTGGCTTGTGGAACGGTATCTGAGCTAATTTCAAACCCTTGTTTTATGCATCACCCCACCTCACCTTTCCCGTTAAGCAGCCATAGTGTGTTTTCTAAATGTGTGACTCTGTTCTGTTTTGTAATTCAGTTCAAGTGTAGCGATTTTGACATTCCCTCTATAAGTGATATCTTAGGATAAGTGTCTTTTTCTCTGTGACTTATTTCACTGAGAGTCATCGTACCTAAATCCACTCATCCTGCTGCTACTAGCCTTATGACATTGATTTCATGGCTGAGTGATATTCCATTGTGCCTAAGTACCACAACTTCTTTATCCATTTTTCGCTTTCCTGGGATATTGAAGGTGTACCGAAGTGGAGGTTCTTGGAAACAGAGCAGCCCTAAACTTTGGGGTGCCTGTGTCTTGTTGATTTTTAGGTTTCCCGATTTATACGCCCATGAGTGGAAGTGCCCTATGCTCTCTAAGCTGTGCTTATTACATGTTTCAGGACACACCGTACACTTCTCCAGAGTGGCTGCTGGCAATTTACAGCCCGCCCATCAGCGTAGCAAGGCTCCCATGTCTCCATGGCCTGTCCTGCATTTCTGGTTTTTACACTTTTTTCAGCATGGCCCTTTTGACCGATGGCAAGCGAGACTTCTTTGTAGCGCTGATTTGCCTTTCGGGCTTGCCTGGTTGGCCAAAAGGGGCGTATGCGTTTTTTACTGAATATATTCAGGAAAAAACGCATACGCCCCTTTTGGCCAAGGGCATCATTGTCAACGCTTTGCCGCTTTTCATGTGCTTTCAAGGCGAGTCGACTCTGCCTCCTGAAACCTGTTTCCTGCAATTCTGCCTTGCTTTCAAATCCTCTTCGTTGCCTTCCCTCAATATATTTGTGGACGAGAGTTATCATTTATAACTCTGCAGGTTTGTGAATTGCAGTGCCCTTGAGCTCCATTTGTCAACTCGCTTTTTTGGGAGCTGGCCGCCAAAGCGCAGGATTGCTTCAGGCCGTATTCTGGTTCCGGGGGGCAGGCTGAGCCTGTGGTTCATTCTTCTTCCTGATGGGAAAATAGAGTGACCTGTGCCTGTCCCAACACCTAGAGCTAGTCTCTCATTGGTTCCCCGTCTTCCCGTTCATCCTCAGGCCAAATTGCGACCTGTCCGAAACAGGAGGTTCAAGGTGCAGATTCTCCAAGTAGGGAGATTGTTAGTAGAGCGGCTGGAATGGCGAACCCGAGCACAAGGAGAGGAGAAATGAGGTGCGTTTGAGAACCCTTTCCCGATCACACGGTGTACCATCTTCTGGGTTTCCCACGCATGTTTTCGATGTAGGAAGATGCCCTTGAACCTGGAGATTTGGGACCCACGGCATGGGTACCACGCAGTAAGACTTTAAAGGGTCTGCGTTTGCTCACCCAAGCTCACCAATCCTCTCAGCCCCAAGAGTGTCCAGCCTCATGTCTCATCCAGCTGTGGGTCTAGATATGGTCAATCCAGGTTGCATCAGAGCCCCTGAACGGATTTTGTAAGAATTTCTCTCTCTTTCACTGTCTTTGTTTTATGGGGTTTTTTTTAAGTAATCTATTTTTATAATGGGGTTTAGCTGCTTTTCACTGCTGTGTTTATGCCGCTTTACACCCTCTTGATGCACTTCCAGAGAGAGATCAATACCTAGGTTTTAAGACTCTTACTCGTCAGATATATTCTTGGGCGGTGAATAGGGGCTGTTGAGTCCAGTTCACTGAGCAGGGAGTAGGTCTTGTCTATTACATATTTGGCTTGTGGAACGGTATCTGAGCTAATTTCAAACCCTTGTTTTATGCATCACCCCACCTCACCTTTCCCGTTAAGCAGCCATAGTGTGTTTTCTAAATGTGTGACTCTGTTCTGTTTTGTAATTCAGTTCAAGTGTAGCGATTTTGACATTCCCTCTATAAGTGATATCTTAGGATAAGTGTCTTTTTCTCTGTGACTTATTTCACTGAGAGTCATCGTACCTAAATCCACTCATCCTGCTGCTACTAGCCTTATGACATTGATTTCATGGCTGAGTGATATTCCATTGTGCCTAAGTACCACAACTTCTTTATCCATTTTTCGCTTTCCTGGGATATTGAAGGTGTACCGAAGTGGAGGTTCTTGGAAACAGAGCAGCCCTAAACTTTGGGGTGCCTGTGTCTTGTTGATTTTTAGGTTTCCCGATTTATACGCCCATGAGTGGAAGTGCCCTATGCTCTCTAAGCTGTGCTTATTACATGTTTCAGGACACACCGTACACTTCTCCAGAGTGGCTGCTGGCAATTTACAGCCCGCCCATCAGCGTAGCAAGGCTCCCATGTCTCCATGGCCTGTCCTGCATTTCTGGTTTTTACACTTTTTTCAGCATGGCCCTTTTGACCGATGGCAAGCGAGACTTCTTTGTAGCGCTGATTTGCCTTTCGGGCTTGCCTGGTTGGCCAAAAAGGGCGTATGCGTTTTTTCCTGAATATATTCAGGAAAAAACGCATACGCCCTTTTTGGCCAAGGGCATCATTGTCAACGCTTTGCCGCTTTTCATGTGCTTTCAAGGCGAGTCGACTCTGCCTCCTGAAACCTGTTTCCTGCAATTCTGCCTTGCTTTCAAATCCTCTTCGTTGCCTTCCCTCAATATATTTGTGGACGAGAGTTATCATTTATAACTCTGCAGGTTTGTGAATTGCAGTGCCCCTGAGCTCCATTTGTCAACTCGCTTTTTTGGGAGCTGGCCGCCAAAGCGCAGGATTGCTTCAGGCCGTATTCTGGTTCCGGGGGGCAGGCTGAGCCTGTGGTTCATTCTTCTTCCTGATGGGAAAATAGAGTGACCTGTGCCTGTCCCAACACCTAGAGCTAGTCTCTCATTGGTTCCCCGTCTTCCCGTTCATCCTCAGGCCAAATTGCGACCTGTCCGAAACAGGAGGTTAAAGGTGCAGATTCTCCAAGTAGGGAGATTGTTAGTAGAGCGGCTGGAATGGCGAACCCGAGCACAAGGAGAGGAGAAATGAGGTGCGTTTGAGAACCCTTTCCCGATCACACGGTGTACCATCTTCTGGGTTTCCCACGCATGTTTTCGATGTAGGAAGATGCCCTTGAACCTGGAGATTTGGGACCCACGGCATGGGTACCACGCAGTAGGACTTTAAAGGGTCTGCGTTTGCTCACCCAAGCTCACCAATCCTCTCAGCCCCAAGAGTGTCCAGCCTCATGTCTCATCCAGCTGTGGGTCTAGATATGGTCAATCCAGGTTGCATCAGAGCCCCTGAACGGATTTTGTAAGAATTTCTCTCTCTTTCACTGTCTTTGTTTTATGGGGTTTTTTTTAAGTAATCTATTTTTATAATGGGGTTTAGCTGCTTTTCACTGCTGTGTTTATGCCGCTTTACACCCTCTTGATGCACTTCCAGAGAGAGATCAATACATAGGTTTTAAGACTCTTACTAGTCAGATATATTCTTGGGCGGTGAATAGGGGCTGTTGAGTCCAGTTCACTGAGCAGGGAGTAGGTCTTGTCTATTACATATTTGGCTTGTGGAACGGTATCTGAGCTAATTTCAAACCCTTGTTTTATGCATCACCCCACCTCACCTTTCCCGTTAAGCAGCCATAGTGTGTTTTCTAAATGTGTGACTCTGTTCTGTTTTGTAATTCAGTTCAAGTGTAGCGATTTTGACATTCCCTCTATAAGTGATATCTTAGGATAAGTGTCTTTTTCTCTGTGACTTATTTCACTGAGAGTCATCGTACCTAAATCCACTCATCCTGCTGCTACTAGCCTTATGACATTGATTTCATGGCTGAGTGATATTCCATTGTGCCTAAGTACCACAACTTCTTTATCCATTTTTCGCTTTCCTGGGATATTGAAGGTGTACCGAAGTGGAGGTTCTTGGAAACAGAGCAGCCCTAAACTTTGGGGTGCCTGTGTCTTGTTGATTTTTAGGTTTCCCGATTTATACGCCCATGAGTGGAAGTGCCCTATGCTCTCTAAGCTGTGCTTATTACATGTTTCAGGACACACCGTACACTTCTCCAGAGTGGCTGCTGGCAATTTACAGCCCGCCCATCAGCGTAGCAAGGCTCCCATGTCTCCATGGCCTGTCCTGCATTTCTGGTTTTTACACTTTTTTCAGCATGGCCCTTTTGACCGATGGCAAGCGAGACTTCTTTGTAGCGCTGATTTGCCTTTCGGGCTTGCCTGGTTGGCCAAAAAGGGCGTATGCGTTTTTTCCTGAATATATTCAGGAAAAAACGCATACGCCCTTTTTGGCCAAGGGCATCATTGTCAACGCTTTGCCGCTTTTCATGTGCTTTCAAGGCGAGTCGAGTCTGCCTCCTGAAACCTGTTTCCTGCAATTCTGCCTTGCTTTCAAATCCTCTTCGTTGCCTTCCCTCAATATATTTGTGGACGAGAGTTATCATTTATAACTCTGCAGGTTTGTGAATTGCAGTGCCCCTGAGCTCCATTTGTCAACTCGCTTTTTTGGGAGCTGGCCGCCAAAGCGCAGGATTGCTTCAGGCCGTATTCTGGTTCCGGGGGGCAGGCTGAGCCTGTGGTTCATTCTTCTTCCTGATGGGAAAATAGAGTGACCTGTGCCTGTCCCAACACCTAGAGCTAGTCTCTCATTGGTTCCCCGTCTTCCCGTTCATCCTCAGGCCAAATTGCGACCTGTCCGAAACAGGAGGTTAAAGGTGCAGATTCTCCAAGTAGGGAGATTGTTAGTAGAGCGGCTGGAATGGCGAACCCGAGCACAAGGAGAGGAGAAATGAGGTGCGTTTGAGAACCCTTTCCCGATCACACGGTGTACCATCTTCTGGGTTTCCCACGCATGTTTTCGATGTAGGAAGATGCCCTTGAACCTGGAGATTTGGGACCCACGGCATGGGTACCACGCAGTAGGACTTTAAAGGGTCTGCGTTTGCTCACCCAAGCTCACCAATCCTCTCAGCCCCAAGAGTGTCCAGCCTCATGTCTCATCCAGCTGTGGGTCTAGATATGGTCAATCCAGGTTGCATCAGAGCCCCTGAACGGATTTTGTAAGAATTTCTCTCTCTTTCACTGTCTTTGTTTTATGGGGTTTTTTTTAAGTAATCTATTTTTATAATGGGGTTTAGCTGCTTTTCACTGCTGTGTTTATGCCGCTTTACACCCTCTTGATGCACTTCCAGAGAGAGATCAATACATAGGTTTTAAGACTCTTACTCGTCAGATATATTCTTGGGCGGTGAATAGGGGCTGTTGAGTCCAGTTCACTGAGCAGGGAGTAGGTCTTGTCTATTACATATTTGGCTTGTGGAACGGTATCTGAGCTAATTTCAAACCCTTGTTTTATGCATCACCCCACCTCACCTTTCCCGTTAAGCAGCCATAGTGTGTTTTCTAAATGTGTGACTCTGTTCTGTTTTGTAATTCAGTTCAAGTGTAGCGATTTTGACATTCCCTCTATAAGTGATATCTTAGGATAAGTGTCTTTTTCTCTGTGACTTATTTCACTGAGAGTCATCGTACCTAAATCCACTCATCCTGCTGCTACTAGCCTTATGACATTGATTTCATGGCTGAGTGATATTCCATTGTGCCTAAGTACCACAACTTCTTTATCCATTTTTCGCTTTCCTGGGATATTGAAGGTGTACCGAAGTGGAGGTTCTTGGAAACAGAGCAGCCCTAAACTTTGGGGTGCCTGTGTCTTGTTGATTTTTAGGTTTCCCGATTTATACGCCCATGAGTGGAAGTGCCCTATGCTCTCTAAGCTGTGCTTATTACATGTTTCAGGACACACCGTACACTTCTCCAGAGTGGCTGCTGGCAATTTACAGCCCGCCCATCAGCGTAGCAAGGCTCCCATGTCTCCATGGCCTGTCCTGCATTTCTGGTTTTTACACTTTTTTCAGCATGGCCCTTTTGACCGATGGCAAGCGAGACTTCTTTGTAGCGCTGATTTGCCTTTCGGGCTTGCCTGGTTGGCCAAAAAGGGCGTATGCGTTTTTTCCTGAATATATTCAGGAAAAAACGCATACGCCCTTTTTGGCCAAGGGCATCATTGTCAACGCTTTGCCGCTTTTCATGTGCTTTCAAGGCGAGTCGAGTCTGCCTCCTGAAACCTGTTTCCTGCAATTCTGCCTTGCTTTCAAATCCTCTTCGTTGCCTTCCCTCAATATATTTGTGGACGAGAGTTATCATTTATAACTCTGCAGGTTTGTGAATTGCAGTGCCCCTGAGCTCCATTTGTCAACTCGCTTTTTTGGGAGCTGGCCGCCAAAGCGCAGGATTGCTTCAGGCCGTATTCTGGTTCCGGGGGGCAGGCTGAGCCTGTGGTTCATTCTTCTTCCTGATGGGAAAATAGAGTGACCTGTGCCTGTCCCAACACCTAGAGCTAGTCTCTCATTGGTTCCCCGTCTTCCCGTTCATCCTCAGGCCAAATTGCGACCTGTCCGAAACAGGAGGTTAAAGGTGCAGATTCTCCAAGTAGGGAGATTGTTAGTAGAGCGGCTGGAATGGCGAACCCGAGCACAAGGAGAGGAGAAATGAGGTGCGTTTGAGAACCCTTTCCCGATCACACGGTGTACCATCTTCTGGGTTTCCCACGCATGTTTTCGATGTAGGAAGATGCCCTTGAACCTGGAGATTTGGGACCCACGGCATGGGTACCACGCAGTAGGACTTTAAAGGGTCTGCGTTTGCTCACCCAAGCTCACCAATCCTCTCAGCCCCAAGAGTGTCCAGCCTCATGTCTCATCCAGCTGTGGGTCTAGATATGGTCAATCCAGGTTGCATCAGAGCCCCTGAACGGATTTTGTAAGAATTTCTCTCTCTTTCACTGTCTTTGTTTTATGGGGTTTTTTTTAAGTAATCTATTTTTATAATGGGGTTTAGCTGCTTTTCACTGCTGTGTTTATGCCGCTTTACACCCTCTTGATGCACTTCCAGAGAGAGATCAATACATAGGTTTTAAGACTCTTACTCGTCAGATATATTCTTGGGCGGTGAATAGGGGCTGTTGAGTCCAGTTCACTGAGCAGGGAGTAGGTCTTGTCTATTACATATTTGGCTTGTGGAACGGTATCTGAGCTAATTTCAAACCCTTGTTTTATGCATCACCCCACCTCACCTTTCCCGTTAAGCAGCCATAGTGTGTTTTCTAAATGTGTGACTCTGTTCTGTTTTGTAATTCAGTTCAAGTGTAGCGATTTTGACATTCCCTCTATAAGTGATATCTTAGGATAAGTGTCTTTTTCTCTGTGACTTATTTCACTGAGAGTCATCGTACCTAAATCCACTCATCCTGCTGCTACTAGCCTTATGACATTGATTTCATGGCTGAGTGATATTCCATTGTGCCTAAGTACCACAACTTCTTTATCCATTTTTCGCTTTCCTGGGATATTGAAGGTGTACCGAAGTGGAGGTTCTTGGAAACAGAGCAGCCCTAAACTTTGGGGTGCCTGTGTCTTGTTGATTTTTAGGTTTCCCGATTTATACGCCCATGAGTGGAAGTGCCCTATGCTCTCTAAGCTGTGCTTATTACATGTTTCAGGACACACCGTACACTTCTCCAGAGTGGCTGCTGGCAATTTACAGCCCGCCCATCAGCGTAGCAAGGCTCCCATGTCTCCATGGCCTGTCCTGCATTTCTGGTTTTTACACTTTTTTCAGCATGGCCCTTTTGACCGATGGCAAGCGAGACTTCTTTGTAGCGCTGATTTGCCTTTCGGGCTTGCCTGGTTGGCCAAAAAGGGCGTATGCGTTTTTTCCTGAATATATTCAGGAAAAAACGCATACGCCCTTTTTGGCCAAGGGCATCATTGTCAACGCTTTGCCGCTTTTCATGTGCTTTCAAGGCGAGTCGAGTCTGCCTCCTGAAACCTGTTTCCTGCAATTCTGCCTTGCTTTCAAATCCTCTTCGTTGCCTTCCCTCAATATATTTGTGGACGAGAGTTATCATTTATAACTCTGCAGGTTTGTGAATTGCAGTGCCCCTGAGCTCCATTTGTCAACTCGCTTTTTTGGGAGCTGGCCGCCAAAGCGCAGGATTGCTTCAGGCCGTATTCTGGTTCCGGGGGGCAGGCTGAGCCTGTGGTTCATTCTTCTTCCTGATGGGAAAATAGAGTGACCTGTGCCTGTCCCAACACCTAGAGCTAGTCTCTCATTGGTTCCCCGTCTTCCCGTTCATCCTCAGGCCAAATTGCGACCTGTCCGAAACAGGAGGTTAAAGGTGCAGATTCTCCAAGTAGGGAGATTGTTAGTAGAGCGGCTGGAATGGCGAACCCGAGCACAAGGAGAGGAGAAATGAGGTGCGTTTGAGAACCCTTTCCCGATCACACGGTGTACCATCTTCTGGGTTTCCCACGCATGTTTTCGATGTAGGAAGATGCCCTTGAACCTGGAGATTTGGGACCCACGGCATGGGTACCACGCAGTAGGACTTTAAAGGGTCTGCGTTTGCTCACCCAAGCTCACCAATCCTCTCAGCCCCAAGAGTGTCCAGCCTCATGTCTCATCCAGCTGTGGGTCTAGATATGGTCAATCCAGGTTGCATCAGAGCCCCTGAACGGATTTTGTAAGAATTTCTCTCTCTTTCACTGTCTTTGTTTTATGGGGTTTTTTTTAAGTAATCTATTTTTATAATGGGGTTTAGCTGCTTTTCACTGCTGTGTTTATGCCGCTTTACACCCTCTTGATGCACTTCCAGAGAGAGATCAATACATAGGTTTTAAGACTCTTACTCGTCAGATATATTCTTGGGCGGTGAATAGGGGCTGTTGAGTCCAGTTCACTGAGCAGGGAGTAGGTCTTGTCTATTACATATTTGGCTTGTGGAACGGTATCTGAGCTAATTTCAAACCCTTGTTTTATGCATCACCCCACCTCACCTTTCCCGTTAAGCAGCCATAGTGTGTTTTCTAAATGTGTGACTCTGTTCTGTTTTGTAATTCAGTTCAAGTGTAGCGATTTTGACATTCCCTCTATAAGTGATATCTTAGGATAAGTGTCTTTTTCTCTGTGACTTATTTCACTGAGAGTCATCGTACCTAAATCCACTCATCCTGCTGCTACTAGCCTTATGACATTGATTTCATGGCTGAGTGATATTCCATTGTGCCTAAGTACCACAACTTCTTTATCCATTTTTCGCTTTCCTGGGATATTGAAGGTGTACCGAAGTGGAGGTTCTTGGAAACAGAGCAGCCCTAAACTTTGGGGTGCCTGTGTCTTGTTGATTTTTAGGTTTCCCGATTTATACGCCCATGAGTGGAAGTGCCCTATGCTCTCTAAGCTGTGCTTATTACATGTTTCAGGACACACCGTACACTTCTCCAGAGTGGCTGCTGGCAATTTACAGCCCGCCCATCAGCGTAGCAAGGCTCCCATGTCTCCATGGCCTGTCCTGCATTTCTGGTTTTTACACTTTTTTCAGCATGGCCCTTTTGACCGATGGCAAGCGAGACTTCTTTGTAGCGCTGATTTGCCTTTCGGGCTTGCCTGGTTGGCCAAAAGGGGCGTATGCGTTTTTTCCTGAATATATTCAGGAAAAAACGCATACGCCCCTTTTGGCCAAGGGCATCATTGTCAACGCTTTGCCGCTTTTCATGTGCTTTCAAGGCGAGTCGACTCTGCCTCCTGAAACCTGTTTCCTGCAATTCTGCCTTGCTTTCAAATCCTCTTCGTTGCCTTCCCTCAATATATTTGTGGACGAGAGTTATCATTTATAACTCTGCAGGTTTGTGAATTGCAGTGCCCTTGAGCTCCATTTGTCAACTCGCTTTTTTGGGAGCTGGCCGCCAAAGCGCAGGATTGCTTCAGGCCGTATTCTGGTTCCGGGGGGCAGGCTGAGCCTGTGGTTCATTCTTCTTCCTGATGGGAAAATAGAGTGACCTGTGCCTGTCCCAACACCTAGAGCTAGTCTCTCATTGGTTCCCCGTCTTCCCGTTCATCCTCAGGCCAAATTGCGACCTGTCCGAAACAGGAGGTTCAAGGTGCAGATTCTCCAAGTAGGGAGATTGTTAGTAGAGCGGCTGGAATGGCGAACCCGAGCACAAGGAGAGGAGAAATGAGGTGCGTTTGAGAACCCTTTCCCGATCACACGGTGTACCATCTTCTGGGTTTCCCACGCATGTTTTCGATGTAGGAAGATGCCCTTGAACCTGGAGATTTGGGACCCACGGCATGGGTACCACGCAGTAGGACTTTAAAGGGTCTGCGTTTGCTCACCCAAGCTCACCAATCCTCTCAGCCCCAAGAGTGTCCAGCCTCATGTCTCATCCAGCTGTGGGTCTAGATATGGTCAATCCAGGTTGCATCAGAGCCCCTGAACGGATTTTGTAAGAATTTCTCTCTCTTTCACTGTCTTTGTTTTATGGGGTTTTTTTTAAGTAATCTATTTTTATAATGGGGTTTAGCTGCTTTTCACTGCTGTGTTTATGCCGCTTTACACCCTCTTGATGCACTTCCAGAGAGAGATCAATACATAGGTTTTAAGACTCTTACTCGTCAGATATATTCTTGGGCGGTGAATAGGGGCTGTTGAGTCCAGTTCACTGAGCAGGGAGTAGGTCTTGTCTATTACATATTTGGCTTGTGGAACGGTATCTGAGCTAATTTCAAACCCTTGTTTTATGCATCACCCCACCTCACCTTTCCCGTTAAGCAGCCATAGTGTGTTTTCTAAATGTGTGACTCTGTTCTGTTTTGTAATTCAGTTCAAGTGTAGCGATTTTGACATTCCCTCTATAAGTGATATCTTAGGATAAGTGTCTTTTTCTCTGTGACTTATTTCACTGAGAGTCATCGTACCTAAATCCACTCATCCTGCTGCTACTAGCCTTATGACATTGATTTCATGGCTGAGTGATATTCCATTGTGCCTAAGTACCACAACTTCTTTATCCATTTTTCGCTTTCCTGGGATATTGAAGGTGTACCGAAGTGGAGGTTCTTGGAAACAGAGCAGCCCTAAACTTTGGGGTGCCTGTGTCTTGTTGATTTTTAGGTTTCCCGATTTATACGCCCATGAGTGGAAGTGCCCTATGCTCTCTAAGCTGTGCTTATTACATGTTTCAGGACACACCGTACACTTCTCCAGAGTGGCTGCTGGCAATTTACAGCCCGCCCATCAGCGTAGCAAGGCTCCCATGTCTCCATGGCCTGTCCTGCATTTCTGGTTTTTACACTTTTTTCAGCATGGCCCTTTTGACCGATGGCAAGCGAGACTTCTTTGTAGCGCTGATTTGCCTTTCGGGCTTGCCTGGTTGGCCAAAAAGGGCGTATGCGTTTTTTCCTGAATATATTCAGGAAAAAACGCATACGCCCTTTTTGGCCAAGGGCATCATTGTCAACGCTTTGCCGCTTTTCATGTGCTTTCAAGGCGAGTCGAGTCTGCCTCCTGAAACCTGTTTCCTGCAATTCTGCCTTGCTTTCAAATCCTCTTCGTTGCCTTCCCTCAATATATTTGTGGACGAGAGTTATCATTTATAACTCTGCAGGTTTGTGAATTGCAGTGCCCCTGAGCTCCATTTGTCAACTCGCTTTTTTGGGAGCTGGCCGCCAAAGCGCAGGATTGCTTCAGGCCGTATTCTGGTTCCGGGGGGCAGGCTGAGCCTGTGGTTCATTCTTCTTCCTGATGGGAAAATAGAGTGACCTGTGCCTGTCCCAACACCTAGAGCTAGTCTCTCATTGGTTCCCCGTCTTCCCGTTCATCCTCAGGCCAAATTGCGACCTGTCCGAAACAGGAGGTTAAAGGTGCAGATTCTCCAAGTAGGGAGATTGTTAGTAGAGCGGCTGGAATGGCGAACCCGAGCACAAGGAGAGGAGAAATGAGGTGCGTTTGAGAACCCTTTCCCGATCACACGGTGTACCATCTTCTGGGTTTCCCACGCATGTTTTCGATGTAGGAAGATGCCCTTGAACCTGGAGATTTGGGACCCACGGCATGGGTACCACGCAGTAGGACTTTAAAGGGTCTGCGTTTGCTCACCCAAGCTCACCAATCCTCTCAGCCCCAAGAGTGTCCAGCCTCATGTCTCATCCAGCTGTGGGTCTAGATATGGTCAATCCAGGTTGCATCAGAGCCCCTGAACGGATTTTGTAAGAATTTCTCTCTCTTTCACTGTCTTTGTTTTATGGGGTTTTTTTTAAGTAATCTATTTTTATAATGGGGTTTAGCTGCTTTTCACTGCTGTGTTTATGCCGCTTTACACCCTCTTGATGCACTTCCAGAGAGAGATCAATACATAGGTTTTAAGACTCTTACTCGTCAGATATATTCTTGGGCGGTGAATAGGGGCTGTTGAGTCCAGTTCACTGAGCAGGGAGTAGGTCTTGTCTATTACATATTTGGCTTGTGGAACGGTATCTGAGCTAATTTCAAACCCTTGTTTTATGCATCACCCCACCTCACCTTTCCCGTTAAGCAGCCATAGTGTGTTTTCTAAATGTGTGACTCTGTTCTGTTTTGTAATTCAGTTCAAGTGTAGCGATTTTGACATTCCCTCTATAAGTGATATCTTAGGATAAGTGTCTTTTTCTCTGTGACTTATTTCACTGAGAGTCATCGTACCTAAATCCACTCATCCTGCTGCTACTAGCCTTATGACATTGATTTCATGGCTGAGTGATATTCCATTGTGCCTAAGTACCACAACTTCTTTATCCATTTTTCGCTTTCCTGGGATATTGAAGGTGTACCGAAGTGGAGGTTCTTGGAAACAGAGCAGCCCTAAACTTTGGGGTGCCTGTGTCTTGTTGATTTTTAGGTTTCCCGATTTATACGCCCATGAGTGGAAGTGCCCTATGCTCTCTAAGCTGTGCTTATTACATGTTTCAGGACACACCGTACACTTCTCCAGAGTGGCTGCTGGCAATTTACAGCCCGCCCATCAGCGTAGCAAGGCTCCCATGTCTCCATGGCCTGTCCTGCATTTCTGGTTTTTACACTTTTTTCAGCATGGCCCTTTTGACCGATGGCAAGCGAGACTTCTTTGTAGCGCTGATTTGCCTTTCGGGCTTGCCTGGTTGGCCAAAAAGGGCGTATGCGTTTTTTCCTGAATATATTCAGGAAAAAACGCATACGCCCTTTTTGGCCAAGGGCATCATTGTCAACGCTTTGCCGCTTTTCATGTGCTTTCAAGGCGAGTCGAGTCTGCCTCCTGAAACCTGTTTCCTGCAATTCTGCCTTGCTTTCAAATCCTCTTCGTTGCCTTCCCTCAATATATTTGTGGACGAGAGTTATCATTTATAACTCTGCAGGTTTGTGAATTGCAGTGCCCCTGAGCTCCATTTGTCAACTCGCTTTTTTGGGAGCTGGCCGCCAAAGCGCAGGATTGCTTCAGGCCGTATTCTGGTTCCGGGGGGCAGGCTGAGCCTGTGGTTCATTCTTCTTCCTGATGGGAAAATAGAGTGACCTGTGCCTGTCCCAACACCTAGAGCTAGTCTCTCATTGGTTCCCCGTCTTCCCGTTCATCCTCAGGCCAAATTGCGACCTGTCCGAAACAGGAGGTTAAAGGTGCAGATTCTCCAAGTAGGGAGATTGTTAGTAGAGCGGCTGGAATGGCGAACCCGAGCACAAGGAGAGGAGAAATGAGGTGCGTTTGAGAACCCTTTCCCGATCACACGGTGTACCATCTTCTGGGTTTCCCACGCATGTTTTCGATGTAGGAAGATGCCCTTGAACCTGGAGATTTGGGACCCACGGCATGGGTACCACGCAGTAGGACTTTAAAGGGTCTGCGTTTGCTCACCCAAGCTCACCAATCCTCTCAGCCCCAAGAGTGTCCAGCCTCATGTCTCATCCAGCTGTGGGTCTAGATATGGTCAATCCAGGTTGCATCAGAGCCCCTGAACGGATTTTGTAAGAATTTCTCTCTCTTTCACTGTCTTTGTTTTATGGGGTTTTTTTTAAGTAATCTATTTTTATAATGGGGTTTAGCTGCTTTTCACTGCTGTGTTTATGCCGCTTTACACCCTCTTGATGCACTTCCAGAGAGAGATCAATACATAGGTTTTAAGACTCTTACTCGTCAGATATATTCTTGGGCGGTGAATAGGGGCTGTTGAGTCCAGTTCACTGAGCAGGGAGTAGGTCTTGTCTATTACATATTTGGCTTGTGGAACGGTATCTGAGCTAATTTCAAACCCTTGTTTTATGCATCACCCCACCTCACCTTTCCCGTTAAGCAGCCATAGTGTGTTTTCTAAATGTGTGACTCTGTTCTGTTTTGTAATTCAGTTCAAGTGTAGCGATTTTGACATTCCCTCTATAAGTGATATCTTAGGATAAGTGTCTTTTTCTCTGTGACTTATTTCACTGAGAGTCATCGTACCTAAATCCACTCATCCTGCTGCTACTAGCCTTATGACATTGATTTCATGGCTGAGTGATATTCCATTGTGCCTAAGTACCACAACTTCTTTATCCATTTTTCGCTTTCCTGGGATATTGAAGGTGTACCGAAGTGGAGGTTCTTGGAAACAGAGCAGCCCTAAACTTTGGGGTGCCTGTGTCTTGTTGATTTTTAGGTTTCCCGATTTATACGCCCATGAGTGGAAGTGCCCTATGCTCTCTAAGCTGTGCTTATTACATGTTTCAGGACACACCGTACACTTCTCCAGAGTGGCTGCTGGCAATTTACAGCCCGCCCATCAGCGTAGCAAGGCTCCCATGTCTCCATGGCCTGTCCTGCATTTCTGGTTTTTACACTTTTTTCAGCATGGCCCTTTTGACCGATGGCAAGCGAGACTTCTTTGTAGCGCTGATTTGCCTTTCGGGCTTGCCTGGTTGGCCAAAAGGGGCGTATGCGTTTTTTCCTGAATATATTCAGGAAAAAACGCATACGCCCCTTTTGGCCAAGGGCATCATTGTCAACGCTTTGCCGCTTTTCATGTGCTTTCAAGGCGAGTCGACTCTGCCTCCTGAAACCTGTTTCCTGCAATTCTGCCTTGCTTTCAAATCCTCTTCGTTGCCTTCCCTCAATATATTTGTGGACGAGAGTTATCATTTATAACTCTGCAGGTTTGTGAATTGCAGTGCCCTTGAGCTCCATTTGTCAACTCGCTTTTTTGGGAGCTGGCCGCCAAAGCGCAGGATTGCTTCAGGCCGTATTCTGGTTCCGGGGGGCAGGCTGAGCCTGTGGTTCATTCTTCTTCCTGATGGGAAAATAGAGTGACCTGTGCCTGTCCCAACACCTAGAGCTAGTCTCTCATTGGTTCCCCGTCTTCCCGTTCATCCTCAGGCCAAATTGCGACCTGTCCGAAACAGGAGGTTCAAGGTGCAGATTCTCCAAGTAGGGAGATTGTTAGTAGAGCGGCTGGAATGGCGAACCCGAGCACAAGGAGAGGAGAAATGAGGTGCGTTTGAGAACCCTTTCCCGATCACACGGTGTACCATCTTCTGGGTTTCCCACGCATGTTTTCGATGTAGGAAGATGCCCTTGAACCTGGAGATTTGGGACCCACGGCATGGGTACCACGCAGTAGGACTTTAAAGGGTCTGCGTTTGCTCACCCAAGCTCACCAATCCTCTCAGCCCCAAGAGTGTCCAGCCTCATGTCTCATCCAGCTGTGGGTCTAGATATGGTCAATCCAGGTTGCATCAGAGCCCCTGAACGGATTTTGTAAGAATTTCTCTCTCTTTCACTGTCTTTGTTTTATGGGGTTTTTTTTAAGTAATCTATTTTTATAATGGGGTTTAGCTGCTTTTCACTGCTGTGTTTATGCCGCTTTACACCCTCTTGATGCACTTCCAGAGAGAGATCAATACATAGGTTTTAAGACTCTTACTCGTCAGATATATTCTTGGGCGGTGAATAGGGGCTGTTGAGTCCAGTTCACTGAGCAGGGAGTAGGTCTTGTCTATTACATATTTGGCTTGTGGAACGGTATCTGAGCTAATTTCAAACCCTTGTTTTATGCATCACCCCACCTCACCTTTCCCGTTAAGCAGCCATAGTGTGTTTTCTAAATGTGTGACTCTGTTCTGTTTTGTAATTCAGTTCAAGTGTAGCGATTTTGACATTCCCTCTATAAGTGATATCTTAGGATAAGTGTCTTTTTCTCTGTGACTTATTTCACTGAGAGTCATCGTACCTAAATCCACTCATCCTGCTGCTACTAGCCTTATGACATTGATTTCATGGCTGAGTGATATTCCATTGTGCCTAAGTACCACAACTTCTTTATCCATTTTTCGCTTTCCTGGGATATTGAAGGTGTACCGAAGTGGAGGTTCTTGGAAACAGAGCAGCCCTAAACTTTGGGGTGCCTGTGTCTTGTTGATTTTTAGGTTTCCCGATTTATACGCCCATGAGTGGAAGTGCCCTATGCTCTCTAAGCTGTGCTTATTACATGTTTCAGGACACACCGTACACTTCTCCAGAGTGGCTGCTGGCAATTTACAGCCCGCCCATCAGCGTAGCAAGGCTCCCATGTCTCCATGGCCTGTCCTGCATTTCTGGTTTTTACACTTTTTTCAGCATGGCCCTTTTGACCGATGGCAAGCGAGACTTCTTTGTAGCGCTGATTTGCCTTTCGGGCTTGCCTGGTTGGCCAAAAAGGGCGTATGCGTTTTTTCCTGAATATATTCAGGAAAAAACGCATACGCCCTTTTTGGCCAAGGGCATCATTGTCAACGCTTTGCCGCTTTTCATGTGCTTTCAAGGCGAGTCGAGTCTGCCTCCTGAAACCTGTTTCCTGCAATTCTGCCTTGCTTTCAAATCCTCTTCGTTGCCTTCCCTCAATATATTTGTGGACGAGAGTTATCATTTATAACTCTGCAGGTTTGTGAATTGCAGTGCCCCTGAGCTCCATTTGTCAACTCGCTTTTTTGGGAGCTGGCCGCCAAAGCGCAGGATTGCTTCAGGCCGTATTCTGGTTCCGGGGGGCAGGCTGAGCCTGTGGTTCATTCTTCTTCCTGATGGGAAAATAGAGTGACCTGTGCCTGTCCCAACACCTAGAGCTAGTCTCTCATTGGTTCCCCGTCTTCCCGTTCATCCTCAGGCCAAATTGCGACCTGTCCGAAACAGGAGGTTAAAGGTGCAGATTCTCCAAGTAGGGAGATTGTTAGTAGAGCGGCTGGAATGGCGAACCCGAGCACAAGGAGAGGAGAAATGAGGTGCGTTTGAGAACCCTTTCCCGATCACACGGTGTACCATCTTCTGGGTTTCCCACGCATGTTTTCGATGTAGGAAGATGCCCTTGAACCTGGAGATTTGGGACCCACGGCATGGGTACCACGCAGTAGGACTTTAAAGGGTCTGCGTTTGCTCACCCAAGCTCACCAATCCTCTCAGCCCCAAGAGTGTCCAGCCTCATGTCTCATCCAGCTGTGGGTCTAGATATGGTCAATCCAGGTTGCATCAGAGCCCCTGAACGGATTTTGTAAGAATTTCTCTCTCTTTCACTGTCTTTGTTTTATGGGGTTTTTTTTAAGTAATCTATTTTTATAATGGGGTTTAGCTGCTTTTCACTGCTGTGTTTATGCCGCTTTACACCCTCTTGATGCACTTCCAGAGAGAGATCAATACATAGGTTTTAAGACTCTTACTCGTCAGATATATTCTTGGGCGGTGAATAGGGGCTGTTGAGTCCAGTTCACTGAGCAGGGAGTAGGTCTTGTCTATTACATATTTGGCTTGTGGAACGGTATCTGAGCTAATTTCAAACCCTTGTTTTATGCATCACCCCACCTCACCTTTCCCGTTAAGCAGCCATAGTGTGTTTTCTAAATGTGTGACTCTGTTCTGTTTTGTAATTCAGTTCAAGTGTAGCGATTTTGACATTCCCTCTATAAGTGATATCTTAGGATAAGTGTCTTTTTCTCTGTGACTTATTTCACTGAGAGTCATCGTACCTAAATCCACTCATCCTGCTGCTACTAGCCTTATGACATTGATTTCATGGCTGAGTGATATTCCATTGTGCCTAAGTACCACAACTTCTTTATCCATTTTTCGCTTTCCTGGGATATTGAAGGTGTACCGAAGTGGAGGTTCTTGGAAACAGAGCAGCCCTAAACTTTGGGGTGCCTGTGTCTTGTTGATTTTTAGGTTTCCCGATTTATACGCCCATGAGTGGAAGTGCCCTATGCTCTCTAAGCTGTGCTTATTACATGTTTCAGGACACACCGTACACTTCTCCAGAGTGGCTGCTGGCAATTTACAGCCCGCCCATCAGCGTAGCAAGGCTCCCATGTCTCCATGGCCTGTCCTGCATTTCTGGTTTTTACACTTTTTTCAGCATGGCCCTTTTGACCGATGGCAAGCGAGACTTCTTTGTAGCGCTGATTTGCCTTTCGGGCTTGCCTGGTTGGCCAAAAGGGGCGTATGCGTTTTTTCCTGAATATATTCAGGAAAAAACGCATACGCCCCTTTTGGCCAAGGGCATCATTGTCAACGCTTTGCCGCTTTTCATGTGCTTTCAAGGCGAGTCGACTCTGCCTCCTGAAACCTGTTTCCTGCAATTCTGCCTTGCTTTCAAATCCTCTTCGTTGCCTTCCCTCAATATATTTGTGGACGAGAGTTATCATTTATAACTCTGCAGGTTTGTGAATTGCAGTGCCCTTGAGCTCCATTTGTCAACTCGCTTTTTTGGGAGCTGGCCGCCAAAGCGCAGGATTGCTTCAGGCCGTATTCTGGTTCCGGGGGGCAGGCTGAGCCTGTGGTTCATTCTTCTTCCTGATGGGAAAATAGAGTGACCTGTGCCTGTCCCAACACCTAGAGCTAGTCTCTCATTGGTTCCCCGTCTTCCCGTTCATCCTCAGGCCAAATTGCGACCTGTCCGAAACAGGAGGTTCAAGGTGCAGATTCTCCAAGTAGGGAGATTGTTAGTAGAGCGGCTGGAATGGCGAACCCGAGCACAAGGAGAGGAGAAATGAGGTGCGTTTGAGAACCCTTTCCCGATCACACGGTGTACCATCTTCTGGGTTTCCCACGCATGTTTTCGATGTAGGAAGATGCCCTTGAACCTGGAGATTTGGGACCCACGGCATGGGTACCACGCAGTAAGACTTTAAAGGGTCTGCGTTTGCTCACCCAAGCTCACCAATCCTCTCAGCCCCAAGAGTGTCCAGCCTCATGTCTCATCCAGCTGTGGGTCTAGATATGGTCAATCCAGGTTGCATCAGAGCCCCTGAACGGATTTTGTAAGAATTTCTCTCTCTTTCACTGTCTTTGTTTTATGGGGTTTTTTTTAAGTAATCTATTTTTATAATGGGGTTTAGCTGCTTTTCACTGCTGTGTTTATGCCGCTTTACACCCTCTTGATGCACTTCCAGAGAGAGATCAATACCTAGGTTTTAAGACTCTTACTCGTCAGATATATTCTTGGGCGGTGAATAGGGGCTGTTGAGTCCAGTTCACTGAGCAGGGAGTAGGTCTTGTCTATTACATATTTAGCTTGTGGAACGGTATCTGAGCTAATTTCAAACCCTTGTTTTATGCATCACCCCACCTCACCTTTCCCGTTAAGCAGCCATAGTGTGTTTTCTAAATGTGTGACTCTGTTCTGTTTTGTAATTCAGTTCAAGTGTAGCGATTTTGACATTCCCTCTATAAGTGATATCTTAGGATAAGTGTCTTTTTCTCTGTGACTTATTTCACTGAGAGTCATCGTACCTAAATCCACTCATCCTGCTGCTACTAGCCTTATGACATTGATTTCATGGCTGAGTGATATTCCATTGTGCCTAAGTACCACAACTTCTTTATCCATTTTTCGCTTTCCTGGGATATTGAGGGTGTACCGAAGTGGAGGTTCTTGGAAACAGAGCAGCCCTAAACTTTGGGGTGCCTGTGTCTTGTTGATTTTTAGGTTTCCCGATTTATACGCCCATGAGTGGAAGTGCCCTATGCTCTCTAAGCTGTGCTTATTACATGTTTCAGGACACACCGTACACTTCTCCAGAGTGGCTGCTGGCAATTTACAGCCCGCCCATCAGCGTAGCAAGGCTCCCATGTCTCCATGGCCTGTCCTGCATTTCTGGTTTTTACACTTTTTTCAGCATGGCCCTTTTGACCGATGGCAAGCGAGACTTCTTTGTAGCGCTGATTTGCCTTTCGTGCTTGCCTGGTTGGCCAAAAAGGGCGTATGCGTTTTTTCCTGAATATATTCAGGAAAAAACGCATACGCCCTTTTTGGCCAAGGGCATCATTGTCAACGCTTTGCCGCTTTTCATGTGCTTTCAAGGCGAGTCGACTCTGCCTCCTGAAACCTGTTTCCTGCAATTCTGCCTTGCTTTCAAATCCTCTTCGTTGCCTTCCCTCAATATATTTGTGGACGAGAGTTATCATTTATAACTCTGCAGGTTTGTGAATTGCAGTGCCCCTGAGCTCCATTTGTCAACTCGCTTTTTTGGGAGCTGGCCGCCAAAGCGCAGGATTGCTTCAGGCCGTATTCTGGTTCCGGGGGGCAGGCTGAGCCTGTGGTTCATTCTTCTTCCTGATGGGAAAATAGAGTGACCTGTGCCTGTCCCAACACCTAGAGCTAGTCTCTCATTGGTTCCCCGTCTTCCCGTTCATCCTCAGGCCAAATTGCGACCTGTCCGAAACAGGAGGTTAAAGGTGCAGATTCTCCAAGTAGGGAGATTGTTAGTAGAGCGGCTGGAATGGCGAACCCGAGCACAAGGAGAGGAGAAATGAGGTGCGTTTGAGAACCCTTTCCCGATCACACGGTGTACCATCTTCTGGGTTTCCCACGCATGTTTTCGATGTAGGAAGATGCCCTTGAACCTGGAGATTTGGGACCCACGGCATGGGTACCACGCAGTAGGACTTTAAAGGGTCTGCGTTTGCTCACCCAAGCTCACCAATCCTCTCAGCCCCAAGAGTGTCCAGCCTCATGTCTCATCCAGCTGTGGGTCTAGATATGGTCAATCCAGGTTGCATCAGAGCCCCTGAACGGATTTTGTAAGAATTTCTCTCTCTTTCACTGTCTTTGTTTTATGGGGTTTTTTTTAAGTAATCTATTTTTATAATGGGGTTTAGCTGCTTTTCACTGCTGTGTTTATGCCGCTTTACACCCTCTTGATGCACTTCCAGAGAGAGATCAATACATAGGTTTTAAGACTCTTACTCGTCAGATATATTCTTGGGCGGTGAATAGGGGCTGTTGAGTCCAGTTCACTGAGCAGGGAGTAGGTCTTGTCTATTACATATTTGGCTTGTGGAACGGTATCTGAGCTAATTTCAAACCCTTGTTTTATGCATCACCCCACCTCACCTTTCCCGTTAAGCAGCCATAGTGTGTTTTCTAAATGTGTGACTCTGTTCTGTTTTGTAATTCAGTTCAAGTGTAGCGATTTTGACATTCCCTCTATAAGTGATATCTTAGGATAAGTGTCTTTTTCTCTGTGACTTATTTCACTGAGAGTCATCGTACCTAAATCCACTCATCCTGCTGCTACTAGCCTTATGACATTGATTTCATGGCTGAGTGATATTCCATTGTGCCTAAGTACCACAACTTCTTTATCCATTTTTCGCTTTCCTGGGATATTGAAGGTGTACCGAAGTGGAGGTTCTTGGAAACAGAGCAGCCCTAAACTTTGGGGTGCCTGTGTCTTGTTGATTTTTAGGTTTCCCGATTTATACGCCCATGAGTGGAAGTGCCCTATGCTCTCTAAGCTGTGCTTATTACATGTTTCAGGACACACCGTACACTTCTCCAGAGTGGCTGCTGGCAATTTACAGCCCGCCCATCAGCGTAGCAAGGCTCCCATGTCTCCATGGCCTGTCCTGCATTTCTGGTTTTTACACTTTTTTCAGCATGGCCCTTTTGACCGATGGCAAGCGAGACTTCTTTGTAGCGCTGATTTGCCTTTCGGGCTTGCCTGGTTGGCCAAAAGGGGCGTATGCGTTTTTTCCTGAATATATTCAGGAAAAAACGCATACGCCCCTTTTGGCCAAGGGCATCATTGTCAACGCTTTGCCGCTTTTCATGTGCTTTCAAGGCGAGTCGACTCTGCCTCCTGAAACCTGTTTCCTGCAATTCTGCCTTGCTTTCAAATCCTCTTCGTTGCCTTCCCTCAATATATTTGTGGACGAGAGTTATCATTTATAACTCTGCAGGTTTGTGAATTGCAGTGCCCTTGAGCTCCATTTGTCAACTCGCTTTTTTGGGAGCTGGCCGCCAAAGCGCAGGATTGCTTCAGGCCGTATTCTGGTTCCGGGGGGCAGGCTGAGCCTGTGGTTCATTCTTCTTCCTGATGGGAAAATAGAGTGACCTGTGCCTGTCCCAACACCTAGAGCTAGTCTCTCATTGGTTCCCCGTCTTCCCGTTCATCCTCAGGCCAAATTGCGACCTGTCCGAAACAGGAGGTTCAAGGTGCAGATTCTCCAAGTAGGGAGATTGTTAGTAGAGCGGCTGGAATGGCGAACCCGAGCACAAGGAGAGGAGAAATGAGGTGCGTTTGAGAACCCTTTCCCGATCACACGGTGTACCATCTTCTGGGTTTCCCACGCATGTTTTCGATGTAGGAAGATGCCCTTGAACCTGGAGATTTGGGACCCACGGCATGGGTACCACGCAGTAGGACTTTAAAGGGTCTGCGTTTGCTCACCCAAGCTCACCAATCCTCTCAGCCCCAAGAGTGTCCAGCCTCATGTCTCATCCAGCTGTGGGTCTAGATATGGTCAATCCAGGTTGCATCAGAGCCCCTGAACGGATTTTGTAAGAATTTCTCTCTCTTTCACTGTCTTTGTTTTATGGGGTTTTTTTTAAGTAATCTATTTTTATAATGGGGTTTAGCTGCTTTTCACTGCTGTGTTTATGCCGCTTTACACCCTCTTGATGCACTTCCAGAGAGAGATCAATACATAGGTTTTAAGACTCTTACTCGTCAGATATATTCTTGGGCGGTGAATAGGGGCTGTTGAGTCCAGTTCACTGAGCAGGGAGTAGGTCTTGTCTATTACATATTTGGCTTGTGGAACGGTATCTGAGCTAATTTCAAACCCTTGTTTTATGCATCACCCCACCTCACCTTTCCCGTTAAGCAGCCATAGTGTGTTTTCTAAATGTGTGACTCTGTTCTGTTTTGTAATTCAGTTCAAGTGTAGCGATTTTGACATTCCCTCTATAAGTGATATCTTAGGATAAGTGTCTTTTTCTCTGTGACTTATTTCACTGAGAGTCATCGTACCTAAATCCACTCATCCTGCTGCTACTAGCCTTATGACATTGATTTCATGGCTGAGTGATATTCCATTGTGCCTAAGTACCACAACTTCTTTATCCATTTTTCGCTTTCCTGGGATATTGAAGGTGTACCGAAGTGGAGGTTCTTGGAAACAGAGCAGCCCTAAACTTTGGGGTGCCTGTGTCTTGTTGATTTTTAGGTTTCCCGATTTATACGCCCATGAGTGGAAGTGCCCTATGCTCTCTAAGCTGTGCTTATTACATGTTTCAGGACACACCGTACACTTCTCCAGAGTGGCTGCTGGCAATTTACAGCCCGCCCATCAGCGTAGCAAGGCTCCCATGTCTCCATGGCCTGTCCTGCATTTCTGGTTTTTACACTTTTTTCAGCATGGCCCTTTTGACCGATGGCAAGCGAGACTTCTTTGTAGCGCTGATTTGCCTTTCGGGCTTGCCTGGTTGGCCAAAAAGGGCGTATGCGTTTTTTCCTGAATATATTCAGGAAAAAACGCATACGCCCTTTTTGGCCAAGGGCATCATTGTCAACGCTTTGCCGCTTTTCATGTGCTTTCAAGGCGAGTCGAGTCTGCCTCCTGAAACCTGTTTCCTGCAATTCTGCCTTGCTTTCAAATCCTCTTCGTTGCCTTCCCTCAATATATTTGTGGACGAGAGTTATCATTTATAACTCTGCAGGTTTGTGAATTGCAGTGCCCCTGAGCTCCATTTGTCAACTCGCTTTTTTGGGAGCTGGCCGCCAAAGCGCAGGATTGCTTCAGGCCGTATTCTGGTTCCGGGGGGCAGGCTGAGCCTGTGGTTCATTCTTCTTCCTGATGGGAAAATAGAGTGACCTGTGCCTGTCCCAACACCTAGAGCTAGTCTCTCATTGGTTCCCCGTCTTCCCGTTCATCCTCAGGCCAAATTGCGACCTGTCCGAAACAGGAGGTTAAAGGTGCAGATTCTCCAAGTAGGGAGATTGTTAGTAGAGCGGCTGGAATGGCGAACCCGAGCACAAGGAGAGGAGAAATGAGGTGCGTTTGAGAACCCTTTCCCGATCACACGGTGTACCATCTTCTGGGTTTCCCACGCATGTTTTCGATGTAGGAAGATGCCCTTGAACCTGGAGATTTGGGACCCACGGCATGGGTACCACGCAGTAGGACTTTAAAGGGTCTGCGTTTGCTCACCCAAGCTCACCAATCCTCTCAGCCCCAAGAGTGTCCAGCCTCATGTCTCATCCAGCTGTGGGTCTAGATATGGTCAATCCAGGTTGCATCAGAGCCCCTGAACGGATTTTGTAAGAATTTCTCTCTCTTTCACTGTCTTTGTTTTATGGGGTTTTTTTTAAGTAATCTATTTTTATAATGGGGTTTAGCTGCTTTTCACTGCTGTGTTTATGCCGCTTTACACCCTCTTGATGCACTTCCAGAGAGAGATCAATACATAGGTTTTAAGACTCTTACTCGTCAGATATATTCTTGGGCGGTGAATAGGGGCTGTTGAGTCCAGTTCACTGAGCAGGGAGTAGGTCTTGTCTATTACATATTTGGCTTGTGGAACGGTATCTGAGCTAATTTCAAACCCTTGTTTTATGCATCACCCCACCTCACCTTTCCCGTTAAGCAGCCATAGTGTGTTTTCTAAATGTGTGACTCTGTTCTGTTTTGTAATTCAGTTCAAGTGTAGCGATTTTGACATTCCCTCTATAAGTGATATCTTAGGATAAGTGTCTTTTTCTCTGTGACTTATTTCACTGAGAGTCATCGTACCTAAATCCACTCATCCTGCTGCTACTAGCCTTATGACATTGATTTCATGGCTGAGTGATATTCCATTGTGCCTAAGTACCACAACTTCTTTATCCATTTTTCGCTTTCCTGGGATATTGAAGGTGTACCGAAGTGGAGGTTCTTGGAAACAGAGCAGCCCTAAACTTTGGGGTGCCTGTGTCTTGTTGATTTTTAGGTTTCCCGATTTATACGCCCATGAGTGGAAGTGCCCTATGCTCTCTAAGCTGTGCTTATTACATGTTTCAGGACACACCGTACACTTCTCCAGAGTGGCTGCTGGCAATTTACAGCCCGCCCATCAGCGTAGCAAGGCTCCCATGTCTCCATGGCCTGTCCTGCATTTCTGGTTTTTACACTTTTTTCAGCATGGCCCTTTTGACCGATGGCAAGCGAGACTTCTTTGTAGCGCTGATTTGCCTTTCGGGCTTGCCTGGTTGGCCAAAAAGGGCGTATGCGTTTTTTCCTGAATATATTCAGGAAAAAACGCATACGCCCTTTTTGGCCAAGGGCATCATTGTCAACGCTTTGCCGCTTTTCATGTGCTTTCAAGGCGAGTCGAGTCTGCCTCCTGAAACCTGTTTCCTGCAATTCTGCCTTGCTTTCAAATCCTCTTCGTTGCCTTCCCTCAATATATTTGTGGACGAGAGTTATCATTTATAACTCTGCAGGTTTGTGAATTGCAGTGCCCCTGAGCTCCATTTGTCAACTCGCTTTTTTGGGAGCTGGCCGCCAAAGCGCAGGATTGCTTCAGGCCGTATTCTGGTTCCGGGGGGCAGGCTGAGCCTGTGGTTCATTCTTCTTCCTGATGGGAAAATAGAGTGACCTGTGCCTGTCCCAACACCTAGAGCTAGTCTCTCATTGGTTCCCCGTCTTCCC
Source organism: Eubalaena glacialis (assembly GCF_028564815.1). Classification (NCBI taxonomy): domain Eukaryota; kingdom Metazoa; phylum Chordata; class Mammalia; order Artiodactyla; family Balaenidae; genus Eubalaena; species Eubalaena glacialis. Next base: position 117,300,552 of record NC_083722.1, read on the forward strand.
GTTCATCCTCAGGCCAAATTGCGACCTGTCCGAAACAGGAGGTTAAAGGTGCAGATTCTCCAAGTAGGGAGATTGTTAGTAGAGCGGCTGGAATGGCGAACCCGAGCACAAGGAGAGGAGAAATGAGGTGCGTTTGAGAACCCTTTCCCGATCACACGGTGTACCATCTTCTGGGTTTCCCACGCATGTTTTCGATGTAGGAAGATGCCCTTGAACCTGGAGATTTGGGACCCACGGCATGGGTACCACGCAGTAGGACTTTAAAGGGTCTGCGTTTGCTCACCCAAGCTCACCAATCCTCTCAGCCCCAAGAGTGTCCAGCCTCATGTCTCATCCAGCTGTGGGTCTAGATATGGTCAATCCAGGTTGCATCAGAGCCCCTGAACGGATTTTGTAAGAATTTCTCTCTCTTTCACTGTCTTTGTTTTATGGGGTTTTTTTTAAGTAATCTATTTTTATAATGGGGTTTAGCTGCTTTTCACTGCTGTGTTTATGCCGCTTTACACCCTCTTGATGCACTTCCAGAGAGAGATCAATACATAGGTTTTAAGACTCTTACTCGTCAGATATATTCTTGGGCGGTGAATAGGGGCTGTTGAGTCCAGTTCACTGAGCAGGGAGTAGGTCTTGTCTATTACATATTTGGCTTGTGGAACGGTATCTGAGCTAATTTCAAACCCTTGTTTTATGCATCACCCCACCTCACCTTTCCCGTTAAGCAGCCATAGTGTGTTTTCTAAATGTGTGACTCTGTTCTGTTTTGTAATTCAGTTCAAGTGTAGCGATTTTGACATTCCCTCTATAAGTGATATCTTAGGATAAGTGTCTTTTTCTCTGTGACTTATTTCACTGAGAGTCATCGTACCTAAATCCACTCATCCTGCTGCTACTAGCCTTATGACATTGATTTCATGGCTGAGTGATATTCCATTGTGCCTAAGTACCACAACTTCTTTATCCATTTTTCGCTTTCCTGGGATATTGAAGGTGTACCGAAGTGGAGGTTCTTGGAAACAGAGCAGCCCTAAACTTTGGGGTGCCTGTGTCTTGTTGATTTTTAGGTTTCCCGATTTATACACCCATGAGTGGAAGTGCCCTATGCTCTCTAAGCTGTGCTTATTACATGTTTCAGGACACACCGTACACTTCTCCAGAGTGGCTGCTGGCAATTTACAGCCCGCCCATCAGCGTAGCAAGGCTCCCATGTCTCCATGGCCTGTCCTGCATTTCTGGTTTTTACACTTTTTTCAGCATGGCCCTTTTGACCGATGGCAAGCGAGACTTCTTTGTAGCGCTGATTTGCCTTTCGGGCTTGCCTGGTTGGCCAAAAGGGGCGTATGCGTTTTTTCCTGAATATATTCAGGAAAAAACGCATACGCCCCTTTTGGCCAAGGGCATCATTGTCAACGCTTTGCCGCTTTTCATGTGCTTTCAAGGCGAGTCGACTCTGCCTCCTGAAACCTGTTTCCTGCAATTCTGCCTTGTTTTCAAATCCTCTTCGTTGCCTTCCCTCAATATATTTGTGGACGAGAGTTATCATTTATAACTCTGCAGGTTTGTGAATTGCAGTGCCCCTGAGCTCCATTTGTCAACTCGCTTTTTTGGGAGCTGGCCGCCAAAGCGCAGGATTGCTTCAGGCCGTATTCTGGTTCCGGGGGGCAGGCTGAGCCTGTGGTTCATTCTTCTTCCTGATGGGAAAATAGAGTGACCTGTGCCTGTCCCAACACCTAGAGCTAGTCTCTCATTGGTTCCCCGTCTTCCCGTTCATCCTCAGGCCAAATTGCGACCTGTCCGAAACAGGAGGTTAAAGGTGCAGATTCTCCAAGTAGGGAGATTGTTAGTAGAGCGGCTGGAATGGCGAACCCGAGCACAAGGAGAGGAGAAATGAGGTGCGTTTGAGAACCCTTTCCCGATCACACGGTGTACCATCTTCTGGGTTTCCCACGCATGTTTTCGATGTAGGAAGATGCCCTTGAACCTGGAGATTTGGGACCCACGGCATGGGTACCACGCAGTAGGACTTTAAAGGGTCTGCGTTTGCTCACCCAAGCTCACCAATCCTCTCAGCCCCAAGAGTGTCCAGCCTCATGTCTCATCCAGCTGTGGGTCTAGATATGGTCAATCCAGGTTGCATCAGAGCCCCTGAACGGATTTTGTAAGAATTTCTCTCTCTTTCACTGTCTTTGTTTTATGGGGTTTTTTTTAAGTAATCTATTTTTATAATGGGGTTTAGCTGCTTTTCACTGCTGTGTTTATGCCGCTTTACACCCTCTTGATGCACTTCCAGAGAGAGATCAATACATAGGTTTTAAGACTCTTACTCGTCAGATATATTCTTGGGCGGTGAATAGGGGCTGTTGAGTCCAGTTCACTGAGCAGGGAGTAGGTCTTGTCTATTACATATTTGGCTTGTGGAACGGTATCTGAGCTAATTTCAAACCCTTGTTTTATGCATCACCCCACCTCACCTTTCCCGTTAAGCAGCCATAGTGTGTTTTCTAAATGTGTGACTCTGTTCTGTTTTGTAATTCAGTTCAAGTGTAGCGATTTTGACATTCCCTCTATAAGTGATATCTTAGGATAAGTGTCTTTTTCTCTGTGACTTATTTCACTGAGAGTCATCGTACCTAAATCCACTCATCCTGCTGCTACTAGCCTTATGACATTGATTTCATGGCTGAGTGATATTCCATTGTGCCTAAGTACCACAACTTCTTTATCCATTTTTCGCTTTCCTGGGATATTGAAGGTGTACCGAAGTGGAGGTTCTTGGAAACAGAGCAGCCCTAAACTTTGGGGTGCCTGTGTCTTGTTGATTTTTAGGTTTCCCGATTTATACGCCCATGAGTGGAAGTGCCCTATGCTCTCTAAGCTGTGCTTATTACATGTTTCAGGACACACCGTACACTTCTCCAGAGTGGCTGCTGGCAATTTACAGCCCGCCCATCAGCGTAGCAAGGCTCCCATGTCTCCATGGCCTGTCCTGCATTTCTGGTTTTTACACTTTTTTCAGCATGGCCCTTTTGACCGATGGCAAGCGAGACTTCTTTGTAGCGCTGATTTGCCTTTCGGGCTTGCCTGGTTGGCCAAAAAGGGCGTATGCGTTTTTTCCTGAATATATTCAGGAAAAAACGCATACGCCCTTTTTGGCCAAGGGCATCATTGTCAACGCTTTGCCGCTTTTCATGTGCTTTCAAGGCGAGTCGAGTCTGCCTCCTGAAACCTGTTTCCTGCAATTCTGCCTTGCTTTCAAATCCTCTTCGTTGCCTTCCCTCAATATATTTGTGGACGAGAGTTATCATTTATAACTCTGCAGGTTTGTGAATTGCAGTGCCCCTGAGCTCCATTTGTCAACTCGCTTTTTTGGGAGCTGGCCGCCAAAGCGCAGGATTGCTTCAGGCCGTATTCTGGTTCCGGGGGGCAGGCTGAGCCTGTGGTTCATTCTTCTTCCTGATGGGAAAATAGAGTGACCTGTGCCTGTCCCAACACCTAGAGCTAGTCTCTCATTGGTTCCCCGTCTTCCCGTTCATCCTCAGGCCAAATTGCGACCTGTCCGAAACAGGAGGTTAAAGGTGCAGATTCTCCAAGTAGGGAGATTGTTAGTAGAGCGGCTGGAATGGCGAACCCGAGCACAAGGAGAGGAGAAATGAGGTGCGTTTGAGAACCCTTTCCCGATCACACGGTGTACCATCTTCTGGGTTTCCCACGCATGTTTTCGATGTAGGAAGATGCCCTTGAACCTGGAGATTTGGGACCCACGGCATGGGTACCACGCAGTAGGACTTTAAAGGGTCTGCGTTTGCTCACCCAAGCTCACCAATCCTCTCAGCCCCAAGAGTGTCCAGCCTCATGTCTCATCCAGCTGTGGGTCTAGATATGGTCAATCCAGGTTGCATCAGAGCCCCTGAACGGATTTTGTAAGAATTTCTCTCTCTTTCACTGTCTTTGTTTTATGGGGTTTTTTTTAAGTAATCTATTTTTATAATGGGGTTTAGCTGCTTTTCACTGCTGTGTTTATGCCGCTTTACACCCTCTTGATGCACTTCCAGAGAGAGATCAATACATAGGTTTTAAGACTCTTACTCGTCAGATATATTCTTGGGCGGTGAATAGGGGCTGTTGAGTCCAGTTCACTGAGCAGGGAGTAGGTCTTGTCTATTACATATTTGGCTTGTGGAACGGTATCTGAGCTAATTTCAAACCCTTGTTTTATGCATCACCCCACCTCACCTTTCCCGTTAAGCAGCCATAGTGTGTTTTCTAAATGTGTGACTCTGTTCTGTTTTGTAATTCAGTTCAAGTGTAGCGATTTTGACATTCCCTCTATAAGTGATATCTTAGGATAAGTGTCTTTTTCTCTGTGACTTATTTCACTGAGAGTCATCGTACCTAAATCCACTCATCCTGCTGCTACTAGCCTTATGACATTGATTTCATGGCTGAGTGATATTCCATTGTGCCTAAGTACCACAACTTCTTTATCCATTTTTCGCTTTCCTGGGATATTGAAGGTGTACCGAAGTGGAGGTTCTTGGAAACAGAGCAGCCCTAAACTTTGGGGTGCCTGTGTCTTGTTGATTTTTAGGTTTCCCGATTTATACACCCATGAGTGGAAGTGCCCTATGCTCTCTAAGCTGTGCTTATTACATGTTTCAGGACACACCGTACACTTCTCCAGAGTGGCTGCTGGCAATTTACAGCCCGCCCATCAGCGTAGCAAGGCTCCCATGTCTCCATGGCCTGTCCTGCATTTCTGGTTTTTACACTTTTTTCAGCATGGCCCTTTTGACCGATGGCAAGCGAGACTTCTTTGTAGCGCTGATTTGCCTTTCGGGCTTGCCTGGTTGGCCAAAAGGGGCGTATGCGTTTTTTCCTGAATATATTCAGGAAAAAACGCATACGCCCCTTTTGGCCAAGGGCATCATTGTCAACGCTTTGCCGCTTTTCATGTGCTTTCAAGGCGAGTCGACTCTGCCTCCTGAAACCTGTTTCCTGCAATTCTGCCTTGTTTTCAAATCCTCTTCGTTGCCTTCCCTCAATATATTTGTGGACGAGAGTTATCATTTATAACTCTGCAGGTTTGTGAATTGCAGTGCCCCTGAGCTCCATTTGTCAACTCGCTTTTTTGGGAGCTGGCCGCCAAAGCGCAGGATTGCTTCAGGCCGTATTCTGGTTCCGGGGGGCAGGCTGAGCCTGTGGTTCATTCTTCTTCCTGATGGGAAAATAGAGTGACCTGTGCCTGTCCCAACACCTAGAGCTAGTCTCTCATTGGTTCCCCGTCTTCCCGTTCATCCTCAGGCCAAATTGCGACCTGTCCGAAACAGGAGGTTAAAGGTGCAGATTCTCCAAGTAGGGAGATTGTTAGTAGAGCGGCTGGAATGGCGAACCCGAGCACAAGGAGAGGAGAAATGAGGTGCGTTTGAGAACCCTTTCCCGATCACACGGTGTACCATCTTCTGGGTTTCCCACGCATGTTTTCGATGTAGGAAGATGCCCTTGAACCTGGAGATTTGGGACCCACGGCATGGGTACCACGCAGTAGGACTTTAAAGGGTCTGCGTTTGCTCACCCAAGCTCACCAATCCTCTCAGCCCCAAGAGTGTCCAGCCTCATGTCTCATCCAGCTGTGGGTCTAGATATGGTCAATCCAGGTTGCATCAGAGCCCCTGAACGGATTTTGTAAGAATTTCTCTCTCTTTCACTGTCTTTGTTTTATGGGGTTTTTTTTAAGTAATCTATTTTTATAATGGGGTTTAGCTGCTTTTCACTGCTGTGTTTATGCCGCTTTACACCCTCTTGATGCACTTCCAGAGAGAGATCAATACATAGGTTTTAAGACTCTTACTCGTCAGATATATTCTTGGGCGGTGAATAGGGGCTGTTGAGTCCAGTTCACTGAGCAGGGAGTAGGTCTTGTCTATTACATATTTGGCTTGTGGAACGGTATCTGAGCTAATTTCAAACCCTTGTTTTATGCATCACCCCACCTCACCTTTCCCGTTAAGCAGCCATAGTGTGTTTTCTAAATGTGTGACTCTGTTCTGTTTTGTAATTCAGTTCAAGTGTAGCGATTTTGACATTCCCTCTATAAGTGATATCTTAGGATAAGTGTCTTTTTCTCTGTGACTTATTTCACTGAGAGTCATCGTACCTAAATCCACTCATCCTGCTGCTACTAGCCTTATGACATTGATTTCATGGCTGAGTGATATTCCATTGTGCCTAAGTACCACAACTTCTTTATCCATTTTTCGCTTTCCTGGGATATTGAAGGTGTACCGAAGTGGAGGTTCTTGGAAACAGAGCAGCCCTAAACTTTGGGGTGCCTGTGTCTTGTTGATTTTTAGGTTTCCCGATTTATACGCCCATGAGTGGAAGTGCCCTATGCTCTCTAAGCTGTGCTTATTACATGTTTCAGGACACACCGTACACTTCTCCAGAGTGGCTGCTGGCAATTTACAGCCCGCCCATCAGCGTAGCAAGGCTCCCATGTCTCCATGGCCTGTCCTGCATTTCTGGTTTTTACACTTTTTTCAGCATGGCCCTTTTGACCGATGGCAAGCGAGACTTCTTTGTAGCGCTGATTTGCCTTTCGGGCTTGCCTGGTTGGCCAAAAGGGGCGTATGCGTTTTTTCCTGAATATATTCAGGAAAAAACGCATACGCCCCTTTTGGCCAAGGGCATCATTGTCAACGCTTTGCCGCTTTTCATGTGCTTTCAAGGCGAGTCGACTCTGCCTCCTGAAACCTGTTTCCTGCAATTCTGCCTTGCTTTCAAATCCTCTTCGTTGCCTTCCCTCAATATATTTGTGGACGAGAGTTATCATTTATAACTCTGCAGGTTTGTGAATTGCAGTGCCCTTGAGCTCCATTTGTCAACTCGCTTTTTTGGGAGCTGGCCGCCAAAGCGCAGGATTGCTTCAGGCCGTATTCTGGTTCCGGGGGGCAGGCTGAGCCTGTGGTTCATTCTTCTTCCTGATGGGAAAATAGAGTGACCTGTGCCTGTCCCAACACCTAGAGCTAGTCTCTCATTGGTTCCCCGTCTTCCCGTTCATCCTCAGGCCAAATTGCGACCTGTCCGAAACAGGAGGTTAAAGGTGCAGATTCTCCAAGTAGGGAGATTGTTAGTAGAGCGGCTGGAATGGCGAACCCGAGCACAAGGAGAGGAGAAATGAGGTGCGTTTGAGAACCCTTTCCCGATCACACGGTGTACCATCTTCTGGGTTTCCCACGCATGTTTTCGATGTAGGAAGATGCCCTTGAACCTGGAGATTTGGGACCCACGGCATGGGTACCACGCAGTAGGACTTTAAAGGGTCTGCGTTTGCTCACCCAAGCTCACCAATCCTCTCAGCCCCAAGAGTGTCCAGCCTCATGTCTCATCCAGCTGTGGGTCTAGATATGGTCAATCCAGGTTGCATCAGAGCCCCTGAACGGATTTTGTAAGAATTTCTCTCTCTTTCACTGTCTTTGTTTTATGGGGTTTTTTTTAAGTAATCTATTTTTATAATGGGGTTTAGCTGCTTTTCACTGCTGTGTTTATGCCGCTTTACACCCTCTTGATGCACTTCCAGAGAGAGATCAATACATAGGTTTCAAGACTCTTACTCGTCAGATATATTCTTGGGCGGTGAATAGGGGCTGTTGAGTCCAGTTCACTGAGCAGGGAGTAGGTCTTGTCTATTACATATTTGGCTTGTGGAACGGTATCTGAGCTAATTTCAAACCCTTGTTTTATGCATCACCCCACCTCACCTTTCCCGTTAAGCAGCCATAGTGTGTTTTCTAAATGTGTGACTCTGTTCTGTTTTGTAATTCAGTTCAAGTGTAGCGATTTTGACATTCCCTCTATAAGTGATATCTTAGGATAAGTGTCTTTTTCTCTGTGACTTATTTCACTGAGAGTCATCGTACCTAAATCCACTCATCCTGCTGCTACTAGCCTTATGACATTGATTTCATGGCTGAGTGATATTCCATTGTGCCTAAGTACCACAACTTCTTTATCCATTTTTCGCTTTCCTGGGATATTGAAGGTGTACCGAAGTGGAGGTTCTTGGAAACAGAGCAGCCCTAAACTTTGGGGTGCCTGTGTCTTGTTGATTTTTAGGTTTCCCGATTTATACGCCCATGAGTGGAAGTGCCCTATGCTCTCTAAGCTGTGCTTATTACATGTTTCAGGACACACCGTACACTTCTCCAGAGTGGCTGCTGGCAATTTACAGCCCGCCCATCAGCGTAGCAAGGCTCCCATGTCTCCATGGCCTGTCCTGCATTTCTGGTTTTTACACTTTTTTCAGCATGGCCCTTTTGACCGATGGCAAGCGAGACTTCTTTGTAGCGCTGATTTGCCTTTCGGGCTTGCCTGGTTGGCCAAAAGGGGCGTATGCGTTTTTTCCTGAATATATTCAGGAAAAAACGCATACGCCCCTTTTGGCCAAGGGCATCATTGTCAACGCTTTGCCGCTTTTCATGTGCTTTCAAGGCGAGTCGACTCTGCCTCCTGAAACCTGTTTCCTGCAATTCTGCCTTGCTTTCAAATCCTCTTCGTTGCCTTCCCTCAATATATTTGTGGACGAGAGTTATCATTTATAACTCTGCAGGTTTGTGAATTGCAGTGCCCCTGAGCTCCATTTGTCAACTCGCTTTTTTGGGAGCTGGCCGCCAAAGCGCAGGATTGCTTCAGGCCGTATTCTGGTTCCGGGGGGCAGGCTGAGCCTGTGGTTCATTCTTCTTCCTGATGGGAAAATAGAGTGACCTGTGCCTGTCCCAACACCTAGAGCTAGTCTCTCATTGGTTCCCCGTCTTCCCGTTCATCCTCAGGCCAAATTGCGACCTGTCCGAAACAGGAGGTTCAAGGTGCAGATTCTCCAAGTAGGGAGATTGTTAGTAGAGCGGCTGGAATGGCGAACCCGAGCACAAGGAGAGGAGAAATGAGGTGCGTTTGAGAACCCTTTCCCGATCACACGGTGTACCATCTTCTGGGTTTCCCACGCATGTTTTCGATGTAGGAAGATGCCCTTGAACCTGGAGATTTGGGACCCACGGCATGGGTACCACGCAGTAGGACTTTAAAGGGTCTGCGTTTGCTCACCCAAGCTCACCAATCCTCTCAGCCCCAAGAGTGTCCAGCCTCATGTCTCATCCAGCTGTGGGTCTAGATATGGTCAATCCAGGTTGCATCAGAGCCCCTGAACGGATTTTGTAAGAATTTCTCTCTCTTTCACTGTCTTTGTTTTATGGGGTTTTTTTTAAGTAATCTATTTTTATAATGGGGTTTAGCTGCTTTTCACTGCTGTGTTTATGCCGCTTTACACCCTCTTGATGCACTTCCAGAGAGAGATCAATACATAGGTTTTAAGACTCTTACTCGTCAGATATATTCTTGGGCGGTGAATAGGGGCTGTTGAGTCCAGTTCACTGAGCAGGGAGTAGGTCTTGTCTATTACATATTTGGCTTGTGGAACGGTATCTGAGCTAATTTCAAACCCTTGTTTTATGCATCACCCCACCTCACCTTTCCCGTTAAGCAGCCATAGTGTGTTTTCTAAATGTGTGACTCTGTTCTGTTTTGTAATTCAGTTCAAGTGTAGCGATTTTGACATTCCCTCTATAAGTGATATCTTAGGATAAGTGTCTTTTTCTCTGTGACTTATTTCACTGAGAGTCATCGTACCTAAATCCACTCATCCTGCTGCTACTAGCCTTATGACATTGATTTCATGGCTGAGTGATATTCCATTGTGCCTAAGTACCACAACTTCTTTATCCATTTTTCGCTTTCCTGGGATATTGAGGGTGTACCGAAGTGGAGGTTCTTGGAAACAGAGCAGCCCTAAACTTTGGGGTGCCTGTGTCTTGTTGATTTTTAGGTTTCCCGATTTATACGCCCATGAGTGGAAGTGCCCTATGCTCTCTAAGCTGTGCTTATTACATGTTTCAGGACACACCGTACACTTCTCCAGAGTGGCTGCTGGCAATTTACAGCCCGCCCATCAGCGTAGCAAGGCTCCCATGTCTCCATGGCCTGTCCTGCATTTCTGGTTTTTACACTTTTTTCAGCATGGCCCTTTTGACCGATGGCAAGCGAGACTTCTTTGTAGCGCTGATTTGCCTTTCGTGCTTGCCTGGTTGGCCAAAAAGGGCGTATGCGTTTTTTCCTGAATATATTCAGGAAAAAACGCATACGCCCTTTTTGGCCAAGGGCATCATTGTCAACGCTTTGCCGCTTTTCATGTGCTTTCAAGGCGAGTCGACTCTGCCTCCTGAAACCTGTTTCCTGCAATTCTGCCTTGCTTTCAAATCCTCTTCGTTGCCTTCCCTCAATATATTTGTGGACGAGAGTTATCATTTATAACTCTGCAGGTTTGTGAATTGCAGTGCCCCTGAGCTCCATTTGTCAACTCGCTTTTTTGGGAGCTGGCCGCCAAAGCGCAGGATTGCTTCAGGCCGTATTCTGGTTCCGGGGGGCAGGCTGAGCCTGTGGTTCATTCTTCTTCCTGATGGGAAAATAGAGTGACCTGTGCCTGTCCCAACACCTAGAGCTAGTCTCTCATTGGTTCCCCGTCTTCCCGTTCATCCTCAGGCCAAATTGCGACCTGTCCGAAACAGGAGGTTAAAGGTGCAGATTCTCCAAGTAGGGAGATTGTTAGTAGAGCGGCTGGAATGGCGAACCCGAGCACAAGGAGAGGAGAAATGAGGTGCGTTTGAGAACCCTTTCCCGATCACACGGTGTACCATCTTCTGGGTTTCCCACGCATGTTTTCGATGTAGGAAGATGCCCTTGAACCTGGAGATTTGGGACCCACGGCATGGGTACCACGCAGTAGGACTTTAAAGGGTCTGCGTTTGCTCACCCAAGCTCACCAATCCTCTCAGCCCCAAGAGTGTCCAGCCTCATGTCTCATCCAGCTGTGGGTCTAGATATGGTCAATCCAGGTTGCATCAGAGCCCCTGAACGGATTTTGTAAGAATTTCTCTCTCTTTCACTGTCTTTGTTTTATGGGGTTTTTTTTAAGTAATCTATTTTTATAATGGGGTTTAGCTGCTTTTCACTGCTGTGTTTATGCCGCTTTACACCCTCTTGATGCACTTCCAGAGAGAGATCAATACCTAGGTTTTAAGACTCTTACTCGTCAGATATATTCTTGGGCGGTGAATAGGGGCTGTTGAGTCCAGTTCACTGAGCAGGGAGTAGGTCTTGTCTATTACATATTTGGCTTGTGGAACGGTATCTGAGCTAATTTCAAACCCTTGTTTTATGCATCACCCCACCTCACCTTTCCCGTTAAGCAGCCATAGTGTGTTTTCTAAATGTGTGACTCTGTTCTGTTTTGTAATTCAGTTCAAGTGTAGCGATTTTGACATTCCCTCTATAAGTGATATCTTAGGATAAGTGTCTTTTTCTCTGTGACTTATTTCACTGAGAGTCATCGTACCTAAATCCACTCATCCTGCTGCTACTAGCCTTATGACATTGATTTCATGGCTGAGTGATATTCCATTGTGCCTAAGTACCACAACTTCTTTATCCATTTTTCGCTTTCCTGGGATATTGAAGGTGTACCGAAGTGGAGGTTCTTGGAAACAGAGCAGCCCTAAACTTTGGGGTGCCTGTGTCTTGTTGATTTTTAGGTTTCCCGATTTATACGCCCATGAGTGGAAGTGCCCTATGCTCTCTAAGCTGTGCTTATTACATGTTTCAGGACACACCGTACACTTCTCCAGAGTGGCTGCTGGCAATTTACAGCCCGCCCATCAGCGTAGCAAGGCTCCCATGTCTCCATGGCCTGTCCTGCATTTCTGGTTTTTACACTTTTTTCAGCATGGCCCTTTTGACCGATGGCAAGCGAGACTTCTTTGTAGCGCTGATTTGCCTTTCGGGCTTGCCTGGTTGGCCAAAAAGGGCGTATGCGTTTTTTCCTGAATATATTCAGGAAAAAACGCATACGCCCTTTTTGGCCAAGGGCATCATTGTCAACGCTTTGCCGCTTTTCATGTGCTTTCAAGGCGAGTCGAGTCTGCCTCCTGAAACCTGTTTCCTGCAATTCTGCCTTGCTTTCAAATCCTCTTCGTTGCCTTCCCTCAATATATTTGTGGACGAGAGTTATCATTTATAACTCTGCAGGTTTGTGAATTGCAGTGCCCCTGAGCTCCATTTGTCAACTCGCTTTTTTGGGAGCTGGCCGCCAAAGCGCAGGATTGCTTCAGGCCGTATTCTGGTTCCGGGGGGCAGGCTGAGCCTGTGGTTCATTCTTCTTCCTGATGGGAAAATAGAGTGACCTGTGCCTGTCCCAACACCTAGAGCTAGTCTCTCATTGGTTCCCCGTCTTCCCGTTCATCCTCAGGCCAAATTGCGACCTGTCCGAAACAGGAGGTTAAAGGTGCAGATTCTCCAAGTAGGGAGATTGTTAGTAGAGCGGCTGGAATGGCGAACCCGAGCACAAGGAGAGGAGAAATGAGGTGCGTTTGAGAACCCTTTCCCGATCACACGGTGTACCATCTTCTGGGTTTCCCACGCATGTTTTCGATGTAGGAAGATGCCCTTGAACCTGGAGATTTGGGACCCACGGCATGGGTACCACGCAGTAGGACTTTAAAGGGTCTGCGTTTGCTCACCCAAGCTCACCAATCCTCTCAGCCCCAAGAGTGTCCAGCCTCATGTCTCATCCAGCTGTGGGTCTAGATATGGTCAATCCAGGTTGCATCAGAGCCCCTGAACGGATTTTGTAAGAATTTCTCTCTCTTTCACTGTCTTTGTTTTATGGGGTTTTTTTTAAGTAATCTATTTTTATAATGGGGTTTAGCTGCTTTTCACTGCTGTGTTTATGCCGCTTTACACCCTCTTGATGCACTTCCAGAGAGAGATCAATACATAGGTTTTAAGACTCTTACTCGTCAGATATATTCTTGGGCGGTGAATAGGGGCTGTTGAGTCCAGTTCACTGAGCAGGGAGTAGGTCTTGTCTATTACATATTTGGCTTGTGGAACGGTATCTGAGCTAATTTCAAACCCTTGTTTTATGCATCACCCCACCTCACCTTTCCCGTTAAGCAGCCATAGTGTGTTTTCTAAATGTGTGACTCTGTTCTGTTTTGTAATTCAGTTCAAGTGTAGCGATTTTGACATTCCCTCTATAAGTGATATCTTAGGATAAGTGTCTTTTTCTCTGTGACTTATTTCACTGAGAGTCATCGTACCTAAATCCACTCATCCTGCTGCTACTAGCCTTATGACATTGATTTCATGGCTGAGTGATATTCCATTGTGCCTAAGTACCACAACTTCTTTATCCATTTTTCGCTTTCCTGGGATATTGAAGGTGTACCGAAGTGGAGGTTCTTGGAAACAGAGCAGCCCTAAACTTTGGGGTGCCTGTGTCTTGTTGATTTTTAGGTTTCCCGATTTATACACCCATGAGTGGAAGTGCCCTATGCTCTCTAAGCTGTGCTTATTACATGTTTCAGGACACACCGTACACTTCTCCAGAGTGGCTGCTGGCAATTTACAGCCCGCCCATCAGCGTAGCAAGGCTCCCATGTCTCCATGGCCTGTCCTGCATTTCTGGTTTTTACACTTTTTTCAGCATGGCCCTTTTGACCGATGGCAAGCGAGACTTCTTTGTAGCGCTGATTTGCCTTTCGGGCTTGCCTGGTTGGCCAAAAGGGGCGTATGCGTTTTTTCCTGAATATATTCAGGAAAAAACGCATACGCCCCTTTTGGCCAAGGGCATCATTGTCAACGCTTTGCCGCTTTTCATGTGCTTTCAAGGCGAGTCGACTCTGCCTCCTGAAACCTGTTTCCTGCAATTCTGCCTTGTTTTCAAATCCTCTTCGTTGCCTTCCCTCAATATATTTGTGGACGAGAGTTATCATTTATAACTCTGCAGGTTTGTGAATTGCAGTGCCCCTGAGCTCCATTTGTCAACTCGCTTTTTTGGGAGCTGGCCGCCAAAGCGCAGGATTGCTTCAGGCCGTATTCTGGTTCCGGGGGGCAGGCTGAGCCTGTGGTTCATTCTTCTTCCTGATGGGAAAATAGAGTGACCTGTGCCTGTCCCAACACCTAGAGCTAGTCTCTCATTGGTTCCCCGTCTTCCCGTTCATCCTCAGGCCAAATTGCGACCTGTCCGAAACAGGAGGTTAAAGGTGCAGATTCTCCAAGTAGGGAGATTGTTAGTAGAGCGGCTGGAATGGCGAACCCGAGCACAAGGAGAGGAGAAATGAGGTGCGTTTGAGAACCCTTTCCCGATCACACGGTGTACCATCTTCTGGGTTTCCCACGCATGTTTTCGATGTAGGAAGATGCCCTTGAACCTGGAGATTTGGGACCCACGGCATGGGTACCACGCAGTAGGACTTTAAAGGGTCTGCGTTTGCTCACCCAAGCTCACCAATCCTCTCAGCCCCAAGAGTGTCCAGCCTCATGTCTCATCCAGCTGTGGGTCTAGATATGGTCAATCCAGGTTGCATCAGAGCCCCTGAACGGATTTTGTAAGAATTTCTCTCTCTTTCACTGTCTTTGTTTTATGGGGTTTTTTTTAAGTAATCTATTTTTATAATGGGGTTTAGCTGCTTTTCACTGCTGTGTTTATGCCGCTTTACACCCTCTTGATGCACTTCCAGAGAGAGATCAATACATAGGTTTTAAGACTCTTACTCGTCAGATATATTCTTGGGCGGTGAATAGGGGCTGTTGAGTCCAGTTCACTGAGCAGGGAGTAGGTCTTGTCTATTACATATTTGGCTTGTGGAACGGTATCTGAGCTAATTTCAAACCCTTGTTTTATGCATCACCCCACCTCACCTTTCCCGTTAAGCAGCCATAGTGTGTTTTCTAAATGTGTGACTCTGTTCTGTTTTGTAATTCAGTTCAAGTGTAGCGATTTTGACATTCCCTCTATAAGTGATATCTTAGGATAAGTGTCTTTTTCTCTGTGACTTATTTCACTGAGAGTCATCGTACCTAAATCCACTCATCCTGCTGCTACTAGCCTTATGACATTGATTTCATGGCTGAGTGATATTCCATTGTGCCTAAGTACCACAACTTCTTTATCCATTTTTCGCTTTCCTGGGATATTGAAGGTGTACCGAAGTGGAGGTTCTTGGAAACAGAGCAGCCCTAAACTTTGGGGTGCCTGTGTCTTGTTGATTTTTAGGTTTCCCGATTTATACGCCCATGAGTGGAAGTGCCCTATGCTCTCTAAGCTGTGCTTATTACATGTTTCAGGACACACCGTACACTTCTCCAGAGTGGCTGCTGGCAATTTACAGCCCGCCCATCAGCGTAGCAAGGCTCCCATGTCTCCATGGCCTGTCCTGCATTTCTGGTTTTTACACTTTTTTCAGCATGGCCCTTTTGACCGATGGCAAGCGAGACTTCTTTGTAGCGCTGATTTGCCTTTCGGGCTTGCCTGGTTGGCCAAAAGGGGCGTATGCGTTTTTTCCTGAATATATTCAGGAAAAAACGCATACGCCCCTTTTGGCCAAGGGCATCATTGTCAACGCTTTGCCGCTTTTCATGTGCTTTCAAGGCGAGTCGACTCTGCCTCCTGAAACCTGTTTCCTGCAATTCTGCCTTGCTTTCAAATCCTCTTCGTTGCCTTCCCTCAATATATTTGTGGACGAGAGTTATCATTTATAACTCTGCAGGTTTGTGAATTGCAGTGCCCTTGAGCTCCATTTGTCAACTCGCTTTTTTGGGAGCTGGCCGCCAAAGCGCAGGATTGCTTCAGGCCGTATTCTGGTTCCGGGGGGCAGGCTGAGCCTGTGGTTCATTCTTCTTCCTGATGGGAAAATAGAGTGACCTGTGCCTGTCCCAACACCTAGAGCTAGTCTCTCATTGGTTCCCCGTCTTCCCGTTCATCCTCAGGCCAAATTGCGACCTGTCCGAAACAGGAGGTTAAAGGTGCAGATTCTCCAAGTAGGGAGATTGTTAGTAGAGCGGCTGGAATGGCGAACCCGAGCACAAGGAGAGGAGAAATGAGGTGCGTTTGAGAACCCTTTCCCGATCACACGGTGTACCATCTTCTGGGTTTCCCACGCATGTTTTCGATGTAGGAAGATGCCCTTGAACCTGGAGATTTGGGACCCACGGCATGGGTACCACGCAGTAGGACTTTAAAGGGTCTGCGTTTGCTCACCCAAGCTCACCAATCCTCTCAGCCCCAAGAGTGTCCAGCCTCATGTCTCATCCAGCTGTGGGTCTAGATATGGTCAATCCAGGTTGCATCAGAGCCCCTGAACGGATTTTGTAAGAATTTCTCTCTCTTTCACTGTCTTTGTTTTATGGGGTTTTTTTTAAGTAATCTATTTTTATAATGGGGTTTAGCTGCTTTTCACTGCTGTGTTTATGCCGCTTTACACCCTCTTGATGCACTTCCAGAGAGAGATCAATACATAGGTTTTAAGACTCTTACTCGTCAGATATATTCTTGGGCGGTGAATAGGGGCTGTTGAGTCCAGTTCACTGAGCAGGGAGTAGGTCTTGTCTATTACATATTTGGCTTGTGGAACGGTATCTGAGCTAATTTCAAACCCTTGTTTTATGCATCACCCCACCTCACCTTTCCCGTTAAGCAGCCATAGTGTGTTTTCTAAATGTGTGACTCTGTTCTGTTTTGTAATTCAGTTCAAGTGTAGCGATTTTGACATTCCCTCTATAAGTGATATCTTAGGATAAGTGTCTTTTTCTCTGTGACTTATTTCACTGAGAGTCATCGTACCTAAATCCACTCATCCTGCTGCTACTAGCCTTATGACATTGATTTCATGGCTGAGTGATATTCCATTGTGCCTAAGTACCACAACTTCTTTATCCATTTTTCGCTTTCCTGGGATATTGAAGGTGTACCGAAGTGGAGGTTCTTGGAAACAGAGCAGCCCTAAACTTTGGGGTGCCTGTGTCTTGTTGATTTTTAGGTTTCCCGATTTATACGCCCATGAGTGGAAGTGCCCTATGCTCTCTAAGCTGTGCTTATTACATGTTTCAGGACACACCGTACACTTCTCCAGAGTGGCTGCTGGCAATTTACAGCCCGCCCATCAGCGTAGCAAGGCTCCCATGTCTCCATGGCCTGTCCTGCATTTCTGGTTTTTACACTTTTTTCAGCATGGCCCTTTTGACCGATGGCAAGCGAGACTTCTTTGTAGCGCTGATTTGCCTTTCGGGCTTGCCTGGTTGGCCAAAAGGGGCGTATGCGTTTTTTCCTGAATATATTCAGGAAAAAACGCATACGCCCCTTTTGGCCAAGGGCATCATTGTCAACGCTTTGCCGCTTTTCATGTGCTTTCAAGGCGAGTCGACTCTGCCTCCTGAAACCTGTTTCCTGCAATTCTGCCTTGCTTTCAAATCCTCTTCGTTGCCTTCCCTCAATATATTTGTGGACGAGAGTTATCATTTATAACTCTGCAGGTTTGTGAATTGCAGTGCCCTTGAGCTCCATTTGTCAACTCGCTTTTTTGGGAGCTGGCCGCCAAAGCGCAGGATTGCTTCAGGCCGTATTCTGGTTCCGGGGGGCAGGCTGAGCCTGTGGTTCATTCTTCTTCCTGATGGGAAAATAGAGTGACCTGTGCCTGTCCCAACACCTAGAGCTAGTCTCTCATTGGTTCCCCGTCTTCCCGTTCATCCTCAGGCCAAATTGCGACCTGTCCGAAACAGGAGGTTAAAGGTGCAGATTCTCCAAGTAGGGAGATTGTTAGTAGAGCGGCTGGAATGGCGAACCCGAGCACAAGGAGAGGAGAAATGAGGTGCGTTTGAGAACCCTTTCCCGATCACACGGTGTACCATCTTCTGGGTTTCCCACGCATGTTTTCGATGTAGGAAGATGCCCTTGAACCTGGAGATTTGGGACCCACGGCATGGGTACCACGCAGTAGGACTTTAAAGGGTCTGCGTTTGCTCACCCAAGCTCACCAATCCTCTCAGCCCCAAGAGTGTCCAGCCTCATGTCTCATCCAGCTGTGGGTCTAGATATGGTCAATCCAGGTTGCATCAGAGCCCCTGAACGGATTTTGTAAGAATTTCTCTCTCTTTCACTGTCTTTGTTTTATGGGGTTTTTTTTAAGTAATCTATTTTTATAATGGGGTTTAGCTGCTTTTCACTGCTGTGTTTATGCCGCTTTACACCCTCTTGATGCACTTCCAGAGAGAGATCAATACATAGGTTTTAAGACTCTTACTCGTCAGATATATTCTTGGGCGGTGAATAGGGGCTGTTGAGTCCAGTTCACTGAGCAGGGAGTAGGTCTTGTCTATTACATATTTGGCTTGTGGAACGGTATCTGAGCTAATTTCAAACCCTTGTTTTATGCATCACCCCACCTCACCTTTCCCGTTAAGCAGCCATAGTGTGTTTTCTAAATGTGTGACTCTGTTCTGTTTTGTAATTCAGTTCAAGTGTAGCGATTTTGACATTCCCTCTATAAGTGATATCTTAGGATAAGTGTCTTTTTCTCTGTGACTTATTTCACTGAGAGTCATCGTACCTAAATCCACTCATCCTGCTGCTACTAGCCTTATGACATTGATTTCATGGCTGAGTGATATTCCATTGTGCCTAAGTACCACAACTTCTTTATCCATTTTTCGCTTTCCTGGGATATTGAAGGTGTACCGAAGTGGAGGTTCTTGGAAACAGAGCAGCCCTAAACTTTGGGGTGCCTGTGTCTTGTTGATTTTTAGGTTTCCCGATTTATACGCCCATGAGTGGAAGTGCCCTATGCTCTCTAAGCTGTGCTTATTACATGTTTCAGGACACACCGTACACTTCTCCAGAGTGGCTGCTGGCAATTTACAGCCCGCCCATCAGCGTAGCAAGGCTCCCATGTCTCCATGGCCTGTCCTGCATTTCTGGTTTTTACACTTTTTTCAGCATGGCCCTTTTGACCGATGGCAAGCGAGACTTCTTTGTAGCGCTGATTTGCCTTTCGGGCTTGCCTGGTTGGCCAAAAGGGGCGTATGCGTTTTTTCCTGAATATATTCAGGAAAAAACGCATACGCCCCTTTTGGCCAAGGGCATCATTGTCAACGCTTTGCCGCTTTTCATGTGCTTTCAAGGCGAGTCGACTCTGCCTCCTGAAACCTGTTTCCTGCAATTCTGCCTTGTTTTCAAATCCTCTTCGTTGCCTTCCCTCAATATATTTGTGGACGAGAGTTATCATTTATAACTCTGCAGGTTTGTGAATTGCAGTGCCCTTGAGCTCCATTTGTCAACTCGCTTTTTTGGGAGCTGGCCGCCAAAGCGCAGGATTGCTTCAGGCCGTATTCTGGTTCCGGGGGGCAGGCTGAGCCTGTGGTTCATTCTTCTTCCTGATGGGAAAATAGAGTGACCTGTGCCTGTCCCAACACCTAGAGCTAGTCTCTCATTGGTTCCCCGTCTTCCCGTTCATCCTCAGGCCAAATTGCGACCTGTCCGAAACAGGAGGTTAAAGGTGCAGATTCTCCAAGTAGGGAGATTGTTAGTAGAGCGGCTGGAATGGCGAACCCGAGCACAAGGAGAGGAGAAATGAGGTGCGTTTGAGAACCCTTTCCCGATCACACGGTGTACCATCTTCTGGGTTTCCCACGCATGTTTTCGATGTAGGAAGATGCCCTTGAACCTGGAGATTTGGGACCCACGGCATGGGTACCACGCAGTAAGACTTTAAAGGGTCTGCGTTTGCTCACCCAAGCTCACCAATCCTCTCAGCCCCAAGAGTGTCCAGCCTCATGTCTCATCCAGCTGTGGGTCTAGATATGGTCAATCCAGGTTGCATCAGAGCCCCTGAACGGATTTTGTAAGAATTTCTCTCTCTTTCACTGTCTTTGTTTTATGGGGTTTTTTTTAAGTAATCTATTTTTATAATGGGGTTTAGCTGCTTTTCACTGCTGTGTTTATGCCGCTTTACACCCTCTTGATGCACTTCCAGAGAGAGATCAATACCTAGGTTTTAAGACTCTTACTCGTCAGATATATTCTTGGGCGGTGAATAGGGGCTGTTGAGTCCAGTTCACTGAGCAGGGAGTAGGTCTTGTCTATTACATATTTGGCTTGTGGAACGGTATCTGAGCTAATTTCAAACCCTTGTTTTATGCATCACCCCACCTCACCTTTCCCGTTAAGCAGCCATAGTGTGTTTTCTAAATGTGTGACTCTGTTCTGTTTTGTAATTCAGTTCAAGTGTAGCGATTTTGACATTCCCTCTATAAGTGATATCTTAGGATAAGTGTCTTTTTCTCTGTGACTTATTTCACTGAGAGTCATCGTACCTAAATCCACTCATCCTGCTGCTACTAGCCTTATGACATTGATTTCATGGCTGAGTGATATTCCATTGTGCCTAAGTACCACAACTTCTTTATCCATTTTTCGCTTTCCTGGGATATTGAAGGTGTACCGAAGTGGAGGTTCTTGGAAACAGAGCAGCCCTAAACTTTGGGGTGCCTGTGTCTTGTTGATTTTTAGGTTTCCCGATTTATACGCCCATGAGTGGAAGTGCCCTATGCTCTCTAAGCTGTGCTTATTACATGTTTCAGGACACACCGTACACTTCTCCAGAGTGGCTGCTGGCAATTTACAGCCCGCCCATCAGCGTAGCAAGGCTCCCATGTCTCCATGGCCTGTCCTGCATTTCTGGTTTTTACACTTTTTTCAGCATGGCCCTTTTGACCGATGGCAAGCGAGACTTCTTTGTAGCGCTGATTTGCCTTTCGGGCTTGCCTGGTTGGCCAAAAAGGGCGTATGCGTTTTTTCCTGAATATATTCAGGAAAAAACGCATACGCCCCTTTTGGCCAAGGGCATCATTGTCAACGCTTTGCCGCTTTTCATGTGCTTTCAAGGCGAGTCGACTCTGCCTCCTGAAACCTGTTTCCTGCAATTCTGCCTTGCTTTCAAATCCTCTTCGTTGCCTTCCCTCAATATATTTGTGGACGAGAGTTATCATTTATAACTCTGCAGGTTTGTGAATTGCAGTGCCCCTGAGCTCCATTTGTCAACTCGCTTTTTTGGGAGCTGGCCGCCAAAGCGCAGGATTGCTTCAGGCCGTATTCTGGTTCCGGGGGGCAGGCTGAGCCTGTGGTTCATTCTTCTTCCTGATGGGAAAATAGAGTGACCTGTGCCTGTCCCAACACCTAGAGCTAGTCTCTCATTGGTTCCCCGTCTTCCCGTTCATCCTCAGGCCAAATTGCGACCTGTCCGAAACAGGAGGTTAAAGGTGCAGATTCTCCAAGTAGGGAGATTGTTAGTAGAGCGGCTGGAATGGCGAACCCGAGCACAAGGAGAGGAGAAATGAGGTGCGTTTGAGAACCCTTTCCCGATCACACGGTGTACCATCTTCTGGGTTTCCCACGCATGTTTTCGATGTAGGAAGATGCCCTTGAACCTGGAGATTTGGGACCCACGGCATGGGTACCACGCAGTAGGACTTTAAAGGGTCTGCGTTTGCTCACCCAAGCTCACCAATCCTCTCAGCCCCAAGAGTGTCCAGCCTCATGTCTCATCCAGCTGTGGGTCTAGATATGGTCAATCCAGGTTGCATCAGAGCCCCTGAACGGATTTTGTAAGAATTTCTCTCTCTTTCACTGTCTTTGTTTTATGGGGTTTTTTTTAAGTAATCTATTTTTATAATGGGGTTTAGCTGCTTTTCACTGCTGTGTTTATGCCGCTTTACACCCTCTTGATGCACTTCCAGAGAGAGATCAATACATAGGTTTTAAGACTCTTACTCGTCAGATATATTCTTGGGCGGTGAATAGGGGCTGTTGAGTCCAGTTCACTGAGCAGGGAGTAGGTCTTGTCTATTACATATTTGGCTTGTGGAACGGTATCTGAGCTAATTTCAAACCCTTGTTTTATGCATCACCCCACCTCACCTTTCCCGTTAAGCAGCCATAGTGTGTTTTCTAAATGTGTGACTCTGTTCTGTTTTGTAATTCAGTTCAAGTGTAGCGATTTTGACATTCCCTCTATAAGTGATATCTTAGGATAAGTGTCTTTTTCTCTGTGACTTATTTCACTGAGAGTCATCGTACCTAAATCCACTCATCCTGCTGCTACTAGCCTTATGACATTGATTTCATGGCTGAGTGATATTCCATTGTGCCTAAGTACCACAACTTCTTTATCCATTTTTCGCTTTCCTGGGATATTGAAGGTGTACCGAAGTGGAGGTTCTTGGAAACAGAGCAGCCCTAAACTTTGGGGTGCCTGTGTCTTGTTGATTTTTAGGTTTCCCGATTTATACGCCCATGAGTGGAAGTGCCCTATGCTCTCTAAGCTGTGCTTATTACATGTTTCAGGACACACCGTACACTTCTCCAGAGTGGCTGCTGGCAATTTACAGCCCGCCCATCAGCGTAGCAAGGCTCCCATGTCTCCATGGCCTGTCCTGCATTTCTGGTTTTTACACTTTTTTCAGCATGGCCCTTTTGACCGATGGCAAGCGAGACTTCTTTGTAGCGCTGATTTGCCTTTCGGGCTTGCCTGGTTGGCCAAAAGGGGCGTATGCGTTTTTTCCTGAATATATTCAGGAAAAAACGCATACGCCCCTTTTGGCCAAGGGCATCATTGTCAACGCTTTGCCGCTTTTCATGTGCTTTCAAGGCGAGTCGACTCTGCCTCCTGAAACCTGTTTCCTGCAATTCTGCCTTGCTTTCAAATCCTCTTCGTTGCCTTCCCTCAATATATTTGTGGACGAGAGTTATCATTTATAACTCTGCAGGTTTGTGAATTGCAGTGCCCCTGAGCTCCATTTGTCAACTCGCTTTTTTGGGAGCTGGCCGCCAAAGCGCAGGATTGCTTCAGGCCGTATTCTGGTTCCGGGGGGCAGGCTGAGCCTGTGGTTCATTCTTCTTCCTGATGGGAAAATAGAGTGACCTGTGCCTGTCCCAACACCTAGAGCTAGTCTCTCATTGGTTCCCCGTCTTCCCGTTCATCCTCAGGCCAAATTGCGACCTGTCCGAAACAGGAGGTTAAAGGTGCAGATTCTCCAAGTAGGGAGATTGTTAGTAGAGCGGCTGGAATGGCGAACCCGAGCACAAGGAGAGGAGAAATGAGGTGCGTTTGAGAACCCTTTCCCGATCACACGGTGTACCATCTTCTGGGTTTCCCACGCATGTTTTCGATGTAGGAAGATGCCCTTGAACCTGGAGATTTGGGACCCACGGCATGGGTACCACGCAGTAGGACTTTAAAGGGTCTGCGTTTGCTCACCCAAGCTCACCAATCCTCTCAGCCCCAAGAGTGTCCAGCCTCATGTCTCATCCAGCTGTGGGTCTAGATATGGTCAATCCAGGTTGCATCAGAGCCCCTGAACGGATTTTGTAAGAATTTCTCTCTCTTTCACTGTCTTTGTTTTATGGGGTTTTTTTTAAGTAATCTATTTTTATAATGGGGTTTAGCTGCTTTTCACTGCTGTGTTTATGCCGCTTTACACCCTCTTGATGCACTTCCAGAGAGAGATCAATACATAGGTTTTAAGACTCTTACTCGTCAGATATATTCTTGGGCGGTGAATAGGGGCTGTTGAGTCCAGTTCACTGAGCAGGGAGTAGGTCTTGTCTATTACATATTTGGCTTGTGGAACGGTATCTGAGCTAATTTCAAACCCTTGTTTTATGCATCACCCCACCTCACCTTTCCCGTTAAGCAGCCATAGTGTGTTTTCTAAATGTGTGACTCTGTTCTGTTTTGTAATTCAGTTCAAGTGTAGCGATTTTGACATTCCCTCTATAAGTGATATCTTAGGATAAGTGTCTTTTTCTCTGTGACTTATTTCACTGAGAGTCATCGTACCTAAATCCACTCATCCTGCTGCTACTAGCCTTATGACATTGATTTCATGGCTGAGTGATATTCCATTGTGCCTAAGTACCACAACTTCTTTATCCATTTTTCGCTTTCCTGGGATATTGAAGGTGTACCGAAGTGGAGGTTCTTGGAAACAGAGCAGCCCTAAACTTTGGGGTGCCTGTGTCTTGTTGATTTTTAGGTTTCCCGATTTATACGCCCATGAGTGGAAGTGCCCTATGCTCTCTAAGCTGTGCTTATTACATGTTTCAGGACACACCGTACACTTCTCCAGAGTGGCTGCTGGCAATTTACAGCCCGCCCATCAGCGTAGCAAGGCTCCCATGTCTCCATGGCCTGTCCTGCATTTCTGGTTTTTACACTTTTTTCAGCATGGCCCTTTTGACCGATGGCAAGCGAGACTTCTTTGTAGCGCTGATTTGCCTTTCGGGCTTGCCTGGTTGGCCAAAAGGGGCGTATGCGTTTTTTCCTGAATATATTCAGGAAAAAACGCATACGCCCCTTTTGGCCAAGGGCATCATTGTCAACGCTTTGCCGCTTTTCATGTGCTTTCAAGGCGAGTCGACTCTGCCTCCTGAAACCTGTTTCCTGCAATTCTGCCTTGCTTTCAAATCCTCTTCGTTGCCTTCCCTCAATATATTTGTGGACGAGAGTTATCATTTATAACTCTGCAGGTTTGTGAATTGCAGTGCCCCTGAGCTCCATTTGTCAACTCGCTTTTTTGGGAGCTGGCCGCCAAAGCGCAGGATTGCTTCAGGCCGTATTCTGGTTCCGGGGGGCAGGCTGAGCCTGTGGTTCATTCTTCTTCCTGATGGGAAAATAGAGTGACCTGTGCCTGTCCCAACACCTAGAGCTAGTCTCTCATTGGTTCCCCGTCTTCCCGTTCATCCTCAGGCCAAATTGCGACCTGTCCGAAACAGGAGGTTAAAGGTGCAGATTCTCCAAGTAGGGAGATTGTTAGTAGAGCGGCTGGAATGGCGAACCCGAGCACAAGGAGAGGAGAAATGAGGTGCGTTTGAGAACCCTTTCCCGATCACACGGTGTACCATCTTCTGGGTTTCCCACGCATGTTTTCGATGTAGGAAGATGCCCTTGAACCTGGAGATTTGGGACCCACGGCATGGGTACCACGCAGTAGGACTTTAAAGGGTCTGCGTTTGCTCACCCAAGCTCACCAATCCTCTCAGCCCCAAGAGTGTCCAGCCTCATGTCTCATCCAGCTGTGGGTCTAGATATGGTCAATCCAGGTTGCATCAGAGCCCCTGAACGGATTTTGTAAGAATTTCTCTCTCTTTCACTGTCTTTGTTTTATGGGGTTTTTTTTAAGTAATCTATTTTTATAATGGGGTTTAGCTGCTTTTCACTGCTGTGTTTATGCCGCTTTACACCCTCTTGATGCACTTCCAGAGAGAGATCAATACATAGGTTTTAAGACTCTTACTCGTCAGATATATTCTTGGGCGGTGAATAGGGGCTGTTGAGTCCAGTTCACTGAGCAGGGAGTAGGTCTTGTCTATTACATATTTGGCTTGTGGAACGGTATCTGAGCTAATTTCAAACCCTTGTTTTATGCATCACCCCACCTCACCTTTCCCGTTAAGCAGCCATAGTGTGTTTTCTAAATGTGTGACTCTGTTCTGTTTTGTAATTCAGTTCAAGTGTAGCGATTTTGACATTCCCTCTATAAGTGATATCTTAGGATAAGTGTCTTTTTCTCTGTGACTTATTTCACTGAGAGTCATCGTACCTAAATCCACTCATCCTGCTGCTACTAGCCTTATGACATTGATTTCATGGCTGAGTGATATTCCATTGTGCCTAAGTACCACAACTTCTTTATCCATTTTTCGCTTTCCTGGGATATTGAAGGTGTACCGAAGTGGAGGTTCTTGGAAACAGAGCAGCCCTAAACTTTGGGGTGCCTGTGTCTTGTTGATTTTTAGGTTTCCCGATTTATACGCCCATGAGTGGAAGTGCCCTATGCTCTCTAAGCTGTGCTTATTACATGTTTCAGGACACACCGTACACTTCTCCAGAGTGGCTGCTGGCAATTTACAGCCCGCCCATCAGCGTAGCAAGGCTCCCATGTCTCCATGGCCTGTCCTGCATTTCTGGTTTTTACACTTTTTTCAGCATGGCCCTTTTGACCGATGGCAAGCGAGACTTCTTTGTAGCGCTGATTTGCCTTTCGGGCTTGCCTGGTTGGCCAAAAGGGGCGTATGCGTTTTTTCCTGAATATATTCAGGAAAAAACGCATATGCCCCTTTTGGCCAAGGGCATCATTGTCAACGCTTTGCCGCTTTTCATGTGCTTTCAAGGCGAGTCGAGTCTGCCTCCTGAAACCTGTTTCCTGCAATTCTGCCTTGCTTTCAAATCCTCTTCGTTGCCTTCCCTCAATATATTTGTGGACGAGAGTTATCATTTATAACTCTGCAGGTTTGTGAATTGCAGTGCCCTTGAGCTCCATTTGTCAACTCGCTTTTTTGGGAGCTGGCCGCCAAAGCGCAGGATTGCTTCAGGCCGTATTCTGGTTCCGGGGGGCAGGCTGAGCCTGTGGTTCATTCTTCTTCCTGATGGGAAAATAGAGTGACCTGTGCCTGTCCCAACACCTAGAGCTAGTCTCTCATTGGTTCCCCGTCTTCCCGTTCATCCTCAGGCCAAATTGCGACCTGTCCGAAACAGGAGGTTAAAGGTGCAGATTCTCCAAGTAGGGAGATTGTTAGTAGAGCGGCTGGAATGGCGAACCCGAGCACAAGGAGAGGAGAAATGAGGTGCGTTTGAGAACCCTTTCCCGATCACACGGTGTACCATCTTCTGGGTTTCCCACGCATGTTTTCGATGTAGGAAGATGCCCTTGAACCTGGAGATTTGGGACCCACGGCATGGGTACCACGCAGTAGGACTTTAAAGGGTCTGCGTTTGCTCACCCAAGCTCACCAATCCTCTCAGCCCCAAGAGTGTCCAGCCTCATGTCTCATCCAGCTGTGGGTCTAGATATGGTCAATCCAGGTTGCATCAGAGCCCCTGAACGGATTTTGTAAGAATTTCTCTCTCTTTCACTGTCTTTGTTTTATGGGGTTTTTTTTAAGTAATCTATTTTTATAATGGGGTTTAGCTGCTTTTCACTGCTGTGTTTATGCCGCTTTACACCCTCTTGATGCACTTCCAGAGAGAGATCAATACATAGGTTTTAAGACTCTTACTAGTCAGATATATTCTTGGGCGGTGAATAGGGGCTGTTGAGTCCAGTTCACTGAGCAGGGAGTAGGTCTTGTCTATTACATATTTGGCTTGTGGAACGGTATCTGAGCTAATTTCAAACCCTTGTTTTATGCATCACCCCACCTCACCTTTCCCGTTAAGCAGCCATAGTGTGTTTTCTAAATGTGTGACTCTGTTCTGTTTTGTAATTCAGTTCAAGTGTAGCGATTTTGACATTCCCTCTATAAGTGATATCTTAGGATAAGTGTCTTTTTCTCTGTGACTTATTTCACTGAGAGTCATCGTACCTAAATCCACTCATCCTGCTGCTACTAGCCTTATGACATTGATTTCATGGCTGAGTGATATTCCATTGTGCCTAAGTACCACAACTTCTTTATCCATTTTTCGCTTTCCTGGGATATTGAAGGTGTACCGAAGTGGAGGTTCTTGGAAACAGAGCAGCCCTAAACTTTGGGGTGCCTGTGTCTTGTTGATTTTTAGGTTTCCCGATTTATACGCCCATGAGTGGAAGTGCCCTATGCTCTCTAAGCTGTGCTTATTACATGTTTCAGGACACACCGTACACTTCTCCAGAGTGGCTGCTGGCAATTTACAGCCCGCCCATCAGCGTAGCAAGGCTCCCATGTCTCCATGGCCTGTCCTGCATTTCTGGTTTTTACACTTTTTTCAGCATGGCCCTTTTGACCGATGGCAAGCGAGACTTCTTTGTAGCGCTGATTTGCCTTTCGGGCTTGCCTGGTTGGCCAAAAGGGGCGTATGCGTTTTTTCCTGAATATATTCAGGAAAAAACGCATACGCCCCTTTTGGCCAAGGGCATCATTGTCAACGCTTTGCCGCTTTTCATGTGCTTTCAAGGCGAGTCGAGTCTGCCTCCTGAAACCTGTTTCCTGCAATTCTGCCTTGCTTTCAAATCCTCTTCGTTGCCTTCCCTCAATATATTTGTGGACGAGAGTTATCATTTATAACTCTGCAGGTTTGTGAATTGCAGTGCCCTTGAGCTCCATTTGTCAACTCGCTTTTTTGGGAGCTGGCCGCCAAAGCGCAGGATTGCTTCAGGCCGTATTCTGGTTCCGGGGGGCAGGCTGAGCCTGTGGTTCATTCTTCTTCCTGATGGGAAAATAGAGTGACCTGTGCCTGTCCCAACACCTAGAGCTAGTCTCTCATTGGTTCCCCGTCTTCCCGTTCATCCTCAGGCCAAATTGCGACCTGTCCGAAACAGGAGGTTAAAGGTGCAGATTCTCCAAGTAGGGAGATTGTTAGTAGAGCGGCTGGAATGGCGAACCCGAGCACAAGGAGAGGAGAAATGAGGTGCGTTTGAGAACCCTTTCCCGATCACACGGTGTACCATCTTCTGGGTTTCCCACGCATGTTTTCGATGTAGGAAGATGCCCTTGAACCTGGAGATTTGGGACCCACGGCATGGGTACCACGCAGTAGGACTTTAAAGGGTCTGCGTTTGCTCACCCAAGCTCACCAATCCTCTCAGCCCCAAGAGTGTCCAGCCTCATGTCTCATCCAGCTGTGGGTCTAGATATGGTCAATCCAGGTTGCATCAGAGCCCCTGAACGGATTTTGTAAGAATTTCTCTCTCTTTCACTGTCTTTGTTTTATGGGGTTTTTTTTAAGTAATCTATTTTTATAATGGGGTTTAGCTGCTTTTCACTGCTGTGTTTATGCCGCTTTACACCCTCTTGATGCACTTCCAGAGAGAGATCAATACATAGGTTTTAAGACTCTTACTCGTCAGATATATTCTTGGGCGGTGAATAGGGGCTGTTGAGTCCAGTTCACTGAGCAGGGAGTAGGTCTTGTCTATTACATATTTGGCTTGTGGAACGGTATCTGAGCTAATTTCAAACCCTTGTTTTATGCATCACCCCACCTCACCTTTCCCGTTAAGCAGCCATAGTGTGTTTTCTAAATGTGTGACTCTGTTCTGTTTTGTAATTCAGTTCAAGTGTAGCGATTTTGACATTCCCTCTATAAGTGATATCTTAGGATAAGTGTCTTTTTCTCTGTGACTTATTTCACTGAGAGTCATCGTACCTAAATCCACTCATCCTGCTGCTACTAGCCTTATGACATTGATTTCATGGCTGAGTGATATTCCATTGTGCCTAAGTACCACAACTTCTTTATCCATTTTTCGCTTTCCTGGGATATTGAAGGTGTACCGAAGTGGAGGTTCTTGGAAACAGAGCAGCCCTAAACTTTGGGGTGCCTGTGTCTTGTTGATTTTTAGGTTTCCCGATTTATACGCCCATGAGTGGAAGTGCCCTATGCTCTCTAAGCTGTGCTTATTACATGTTTCAGGACACACCGTACACTTCTCCAGAGTGGCTGCTGGCAATTTACAGCCCGCCCATCAGCGTAGCAAGGCTCCCATGTCTCCATGGCCTGTCCTGCATTTCTGGTTTTTACACTTTTTTCAGCATGGCCCTTTTGACCGATGGCAAGCGAGACTTCTTTGTAGCGCTGATTTGCCTTTCGGGCTTGCCTGGTTGGCCAAAAGGGGCGTATGCGTTTTTTCCTGAATATATTCAGGAAAAAACGCATACGCCCCTTTTGGCCAAGGGCATCATTGTCAACGCTTTGCCGCTTTTCATGTGCTTTCAAGGCGAGTCGAGTCTGCCTCCTGAAACCTGTTTCCTGCAATTCTGCCTTGCTTTCAAATCCTCTTCGTTGCCTTCCCTCAATATATTTGTGGACGAGAGTTATCATTTATAACTCTGCAGGTTTGTGAATTGCAGTGCCCTTGAGCTCCATTTGTCAACTCGCTTTTTTGGGAGCTGGCCGCCAAAGCGCAGGATTGCTTCAGGCCGTATTCTGGTTCCGGGGGGCAGGCTGAGCCTGTGGTTCATTCTTCTTCCTGATGGGAAAATAGAGTGACCTGTGCCTGTCCCAACACCTAGAGCTAGTCTCTCATTGGTTCCCCGTCTTCCCGTTCATCCTCAGGCCAAATTGCGACCTGTCCGAAACAGGAGGTTAAAGGTGCAGATTCTCCAAGTAGGGAGATTGTTAGTAGAGCGGCTGGAATGGCGAACCCGAGCACAAGGAGAGGAGAAATGAGGTGCGTTTGAGAACCCTTTCCCGATCACACGGTGTACCATCTTCTGGGTTTCCCACGCATGTTTTCGATGTAGGAAGATGCCCTTGAACCTGGAGATTTGGGACCCACGGCATGGGTACCACGCAGTAGGACTTTAAAGGGTCTGCGTTTGCTCACCCAAGCTCACCAATCCTCTCAGCCCCAAGAGTGTCCAGCCTCATGTCTCATCCAGCTGTGGGTCTAGATATGGTCAATCCAGGTTGCATCAGAGCCCCTGAACGGATTTTGTAAGAATTTCTCTCTCTTTCACTGTCTTTGTTTTATGGGGTTTTTTTTAAGTAATCTATTTTTATAATGGGGTTTAGCTGCTTTTCACTGCTGTGTTTATGCCGCTTTACACCCTCTTGATGCACTTCCAGAGAGAGATCAATACATAGGTTTTAAGACTCTTACTCGTCAGATATATTCTTGGGCGGTGAATAGGGGCTGTTGAGTCCAGTTCACTGAGCAGGGAGTAGGTCTTGTCTATTACATATTTGGCTTGTGGAACGGTATCTGAGCTAATTTCAAACCCTTGTTTTATGCATCACCCCACCTCACCTTTCCCGTTAAGCAGCCATAGTGTGTTTTCTAAATGTGTGACTCTGTTCTGTTTTGTAATTCAGTTCAAGTGTAGCGATTTTGACATTCCCTCTATAAGTGATATCTTAGGATAAGTGTCTTTTTCTCTGTGACTTATTTCACTGAGAGTCATCGTACCTAAATCCACTCATCCTGCTGCTACTAGCCTTATGACATTGATTTCATGGCTGAGTGATATTCCATTGTGCCTAAGTACCACAACTTCTTTATCCATTTTTCGCTTTCCTGGGATATTGAAGGTGTACCGAAGTGGAGGTTCTTGGAAACAGAGCAGCCCTAAACTTTGGGGTGCCTGTGTCTTGTTGATTTTTAGGTTTCCCGATTTATACGCCCATGAGTGGAAGTGCCCTATGCTCTCTAAGCTGTGCTTATTACATGTTTCAGGACACACCGTACACTTCTCCAGAGTGGCTGCTGGCAATTTACAGCCCGCCCATCAGCGTAGCAAGGCTCCCATGTCTCCATGGCCTGTCCTGCATTTCTGGTTTTTACACTTTTTTCAGCATGGCCCTTTTGACCGATGGCAAGCGAGACTTCTTTGTAGCGCTGATTTGCCTTTCGGGCTTGCCTGGTTGGCCAAAAGGGGCGTATGCGTTTTTTCCTGAATATATTCAGGAAAAAACGCATACGCCCCTTTTGGCCAAGGGCATCATTGTCAACGCTTTGCCGCTTTTCATGTGCTTTCAAGGCGAGTCGACTCTGCCTCCTGAAACCTGTTTCCTGCAATTCTGCCTTGCTTTCAAATCCTCTTCGTTGCCTTCCCTCAATATATTTGTGGACGAGAGTTATCATTTATAACTCTGCAGGTTTGTGAATTGCAGTGCCCCTGAGCTCCATTTGTCAACTCGCTTTTTTGGGAGCTGGCCGCCAAAGCGCAGGATTGCTTCAGGCCGTATTCTGGTTCCGGGGGGCAGGCTGAGCCTGTGGTTCATTCTTCTTCCTGATGGGAAAATAGAGTGACCTGTGCCTGTCCCAACACCTAGAGCTAGTCTCTCATTGGTTCCCCGTCTTCCCGTTCATCCTCAGGCCAAATTGCGACCTGTCCGAAACAGGAGGTTAAAGGTGCAGATTCTCCAAGTAGGGAGATTGTTAGTAGAGCGGCTGGAATGGCGAACCCGAGCACAAGGAGAGGAGAAATGAGGTGCGTTTGAGAACCCTTTCCCGATCACACGGTGTACCATCTTCTGGGTTTCCCACGCATGTTTTCGATGTAGGAAGATGCCCTTGAACCTGGAGATTTGGGACCCACGGCATGGGTACCACGCAGTAGGACTTTAAAGGGTCTGCGTTTGCTCACCCAAGCTCACCAATCCTCTCAGCCCCAAGAGTGTCCAGCCTCATGTCTCATCCAGCTGTGGGTCTAGATATGGTCAATCCAGGTTGCATCAGAGCCCCTGAACGGATTTTGTAAGAATTTCTCTCTCTTTCACTGTCTTTGTTTTATGGGGTTTTTTTTAAGTAATCTATTTTTATAATGGGGTTTAGCTGCTTTTCACTGCTGTGTTTATGCCGCTTTACACCCTCTTGATGCACTTCCAGAGAGAGATCAATACATAGGTTTTAAGACTCTTACTCGTCAGATATATTCTTGGGCGGTGAATAGGGGCTGTTGAGTCCAGTTCACTGAGCAGGGAGTAGGTCTTGTCTATTACATATTTGGCTTGTGGAACGGTATCTGAGCTAATTTCAAACCCTTGTTTTATGCATCACCCCACCTCACCTTTCCCGTTAAGCAGCCATAGTGTGTTTTCTAAATGTGTGACTCTGTTCTGTTTTGTAATTCAGTTCAAGTGTAGCGATTTTGACATTCCCTCTATAAGTGATATCTTAGGATAAGTGTCTTTTTCTCTGTGACTTATTTCACTGAGAGTCATCGTACCTAAATCCACTCATCCTGCTGCTACTAGCCTTATGACATTGATTTCATGGCTGAGTGATATTCCATTGTGCCTAAGTACCACAACTTCTTTATCCATTTTTCGCTTTCCTGGGATATTGAAGGTGTACCGAAGTGGAGGTTCTTGGAAACAGAGCAGCCCTAAACTTTGGGGTGCCTGTGTCTTGTTGATTTTTAGGTTTCCCGATTTATACGCCCATGAGTGGAAGTGCCCTATGCTCTCTAAGCTGTGCTTATTACATGTTTCAGGACACACCGTACACTTCTCCAGAGTGGCTGCTGGCAATTTACAGCCCGCCCATCAGCGTAGCAAGGCTCCCATGTCTCCATGGCCTGTCCTGCATTTCTGGTTTTTACACTTTTTTCAGCATGGCCCTTTTGACCGATGGCAAGCGAGACTTCTTTGTAGCGCTGATTTGCCTTTCGGGCTTGCCTGGTTGGCCAAAAGGGGCGTATGCGTTTTTTACTGAATATATTCAGGAAAAAACGCATACGCCCCTTTTGGCCAAGGGCATCATTGTCAACGCTTTGCCGCTTTTCATGTGCTTTCAAGGCGAGTCGACTCTGCCTCCTGAAACCTGTTTCCTGCAATTCTGCCTTGCTTTCAAATCCTCTTCGTTGCCTTCCCTCAATATATTTGTGGACGAGAGTTATCATTTATAACTCTGCAGGTTTGTGAGTTGCAGTGCCCCTGAGCTCCATTTGTCAACTCGCTTTTTTGGGAGCTGGCCGCCAAAGCGCAGGATTGCTTCAGGCCGTATTCTGGTTCCGGGGGGCAGGCTGAGCCTGTGGTTCATTCTTCTTCCTGATGGGAAAATAGAGTGACCTGTGCCTGTCCCAACACCTAGAGCTAGTCTCTCATTGGTTCCCCGTCTTCCCGTTCATCCTCAGGCCAAATTGCGACCTGTCCGAAACAGGAGGTTAAAGGTGCAGATTCTCCAAGTAGGGAGATTGTTAGTAGAGCGGCTGGAATGGCGAACCCGAGCACAAGGAGAGGAGAAATGAGGTGCGTTTGAGAACCCTTTCCCGATCACACGGTGTACCATCTTCTGGGTTTCCCACGCATGTTTTCGATGTAGGAAGATGCCCTTGAACCTGGAGATTTGGGACCCACGGCATGGGTACCACGCAGTAGGACTTTAAAGGGTCTGCGTTTGCTCACCCAAGCTCACCAATCCTCTCAGCCCCAAGAGTGTCCAGCCTCATGTCTCATCCAGCTGTGGGTCTAGATATGGTCAATCCAGGTTGCATCAGAGCCCCTGAACGGATTTTGTAAGAATTTCTCTCTCTTTCACTGTCTTTGTTTTATGGGTTTTTTTTTAAGTAATCTATTTTTATAATGGGGTTTAGCTGCTTTTCACTGCTGTGTTTATGCCGCTTTACACCCTCTTGATGCACTTCCAGAGAGAGATCAATACATAGGTTTTAAGACTCTTACTCGTCAGATATATTCTTGGGCGGTGAATAGGGGCTGTTGAGTCCAGTTCACTGAGCAGGGAGTAGGTCTTGTCTATTACATATTTGGCTTGTGGAACGGTATCTGAGCTAATTTCAAACCCTTGTTTTATGCATCACCCCACCTCACCTTTCCCGTTAAGCAGCCATAGTGTGTTTTCTAAATGTGTGACTCTGTTCTGTTTTGTAATTCAGTTCAAGTGTAGCGATTTTGACATTCCCTCTATAAGTGATATCTTAGGATAAGTGTCTTTTTCTCTGTGACTTATTTCACTGAGAGTCATCGTACCTAAATCCACTCATCCTGCTGCTACTAGCCTTATGACATTGATTTCATGGCTGAGTGATATTCCATTGTGCCTAAGTACCACAACTTCTTTATCCATTTTTCGCTTTCCTGGGATATTGAAGGTGTACCGAAGTGGAGGTTCTTGGAAACAGAGCAGCCCTAAACTTTGGGGTGCCTGTGTCTTGTTGATTTTTAGGTTTCCCGATTTATACGCCCATGAGTGGAAGTGCCCTATGCTCTCTAAGCTGTGCTTATTACATGTTTCAGGACACACCGTACACTTCTCCAGAGTGGCTGCTGGCAATTTACAGCCCGCCCATCAGCGTAGCAAGGCTCCCATGTCTCCATGGCCTGTCCTGCATTTCTGGTTTTTACACTTTTTTCAGCATGGCCCTTTTGACCGATGGCAAGCGAGACTTCTTTGTAGCGCTGATTTGCCTTTCGGGCTTGCCTGGTTGGCCAAAAGGGGCGTATGCGTTTTTTCCTGAATATATTCAGGAAAAAACGCATACGCCCCTTTTGGCCAAGGGCATCATTGTCAACGCTTTGCCGCTTTTCATGTGCTTTCAAGGCGAGTCGACTCTGCCTCCTGAAACCTGTTTCCTGCAATTCTGCCTTGCTTTCAAATCCTCTTCGTTGCCTTCCCTCAATATATTTGTGGACGAGAGTTATCATTTATAACTCTGCAGGTTTGTGAATTGCAGTGCCCCTGAGCTCCATTTGTCAACTCGCTTTTTTGGGAGCTGGCCGCCAAAGCGCAGGATTGCTTCAGGCCGTATTCTGGTTCCGGGGGGCAGGCTGAGCCTGTGGTTCATTCTTCTTCCTGATGGGAAAATAGAGTGACCTGTGCCTGTCCCAACACCTAGAGCTAGTCTCTCATTGGTTCCCCGTCTTCCCGTTCATCCTCAGGCCAAATTGCGACCTGTCCGAAACAGGAGGTTAAAGGTGCAGATTCTCCAAGTAGGGAGATTGTTAGTAGAGCGGCTGGAATGGCGAACCCGAGCACAAGGAGAGGAGAAATGAGGTGCGTTTGAGAACCCTTTCCCGATCACACGGTGTACCATCTTCTGGGTTTCCCATGCATGTTTTCGATGTAGGAAGATGCCCTTGAACCTGGAGATTTGGGACCCACGGCATGGGTACCACGCAGTAGGACTTTAAAGGGTCTGCGTTTGCTCACCCAAGCTCACCAATCCTCTCAGCCCCAAGAGTGTCCAGCCTCATGTCTCATCCAGCTGTGGGTCTAGATATGGTCAATCCAGGTTGCATCAGAGCCCCTGAACGGATTTTGTAAGAATTTCTCTCTCTTTCACTGTCTTTGTTTTATGGGGTTTTTTTTAAGTAATCTATTTTTATAATGGGGTTTAGCTGCTTTTCACTGCTGTGTTTATGCCGCTTTACACCCTCTTGATGCACTTCCAGAGAGAGATCAATACATAGGTTTTAAGACTCTTACTCGTCAGATATATTCTTGGGCGGTGAATAGGGGCTGTTGAGTCCAGTTCACTGAGCAGGGAGTAGGTCTTGTCTATTACATATTTGGCTTGTGGAACGGTATCTGAGCTAATTTCAAACCCTTGTTTTATGCATCACCCCACCTCACCTTTCCCGTTAAGCAGCCATAGTGTGTTTTCTAAATGTGTGACTCTGTTCTGTTTTGTAATTCAGTTCAAGTGTAGCGATTTTGACATTCCCTCTATAAGTGATATCTTAGGATAAGTGTCTTTTTCTCTGTGACTTATTTCACTGAGAGTCATCGTACCTAAATCCACTCATCCTGCTGCTACTAGCCTTATGACATTGATTTCATGGCTGAGTGATATTCCATTGTGCCTAAGTACCACAACTTCTTTATCCATTTTTCGCTTTCCTGGGATATTGAAGGTGTACCGAAGTGGAGGTTCTTGGAAACAGAGCAGCCCTAAACTTTGGGGTGCCTGTGTCTTGTTGATTTTTAGGTTTCCCGATTTATACGCCCATGAGTGGAAGTGCCCTATGCTCTCTAAGCTGTGCTTATTACATGTTTCAGGACACACCGTACACTTCTCCAGAGTGGCTGCTGGCAATTTACAGCCCGCCCATCAGCGTAGCAAGGCTCCCATGTCTCCATGGCCTGTCCTGCATTTCTGGTTTTTACACTTTTTTCAGCATGGCCCTTTTGACCGATGGCAAGCGAGACTTCTTTGTAGCGCTGATTTGCCTTTCGGGCTTGCCTGGTTGGCCAAAAGGGGCGTATGCGTTTTTTCCTGAATATATTCAGGAAAAAACGCATACGCCCCTTTTGGCCAAGGGCATCATTGTCAACGCTTTGCCGCTTTTCATGTGCTTTCAAGGCGAGTCGACTCTGCCTCCTGAAACCTGTTTCCTGCAATTCTGCCTTGCTTTCAAATCCTCTTCGTTGCCTTCCCTCAATATATTTGTGGACGAGAGTTATCATTTATAACTCTGCAGGTTTGTGAATTGCAGTGCCCCTGAGCTCCATTTGTCAACTCGCTTTTTTGGGAGCTGGCCGCCAAAGCGCAGGATTGCTTCAGGCCGTATTCTGGTTCCGGGGGGCAGGCTGAGCCTGTGGTTCATTCTTCTTCCTGATGGGAAAATAGAGTGACCTGTGCCTGTCCCAACACCTAGAGCTAGTCTCTCATTGGTTCCCCGTCTTCCCGTTCATCCTCAGGCCAAATTGCGACCTGTCCGAAACAGGAGGTTAAAGGTGCAGATTCTCCAAGTAGGGAGATTGTTAGTAGAGCGGCTGGAATGGCGAACCCGAGCACAAGGAGAGGAGAAATGAGGTGCGTTTGAGAACCCTTTCCCGATCACACGGTGTACCATCTTCTGGGTTTCCCACGCATGTTTTCGATGTAGGAAGATGCCCTTGAACCTGGAGATTTGGGACCCACGGCATGGGTACCACGCAGTAGGACTTTAAAGGGTCTGCGTTTGCTCACCCAAGCTCACCAATCCTCTCAGCCCCAAGAGTGTCCAGCCTCATGTCTCATCCAGCTGTGGGTCTAGATATGGTCAATCCAGGTTGCATCAGAGCCCCTGAACGGATTTTGTAAGAATTTCTCTCTCTTTCACTGTCTTTGTTTTATGGGGTTTTTTTTAAGTAATCTATTTTTATAATGGGGTTTAGCTGCTTTTCACTGCTGTGTTTATGCCGCTTTACACCCTCTTGATGCACTTCCAGAGAGAGATCAATACATAGGTTTTAAGACTCTTACTCGTCAGATATATTCTTGGGCGGTGAATAGGGGCTGTTGAGTCCAGTTCACTGAGCAGGGAGTAGGTCTTGTCTATTACATATTTGGCTTGTGGAACGGTATCTGAGCTAATTTCAAACCCTTGTTTTATGCATCACCCCACCTCACCTTTCCCGTTAAGCAGCCATAGTGTGTTTTCTAAATGTGTGACTCTGTTCTGTTTTGTAATTCAGTTCAAGTGTAGCGATTTTGACATTCCCTCTATAAGTGATATCTTAGGATAAGTGTCTTTTTCTCTGTGACTTATTTCACTGAGAGTCATCGTACCTAAATCCACTCATCCTGCTGCTACTAGCCTTATGACATTGATTTCATGGCTGAGTGATATTCCATTGTGCCTAAGTACCACAACTTCTTTATCCATTTTTCGCTTTCCTGGGATATTGAAGGTGTACCGAAGTGGAGGTTCTTGGAAACAGAGCAGCCCTAAACTTTGGGGTGCCTGTGTCTTGTTGATTTTTAGGTTTCCCGATTTATACGCCCATGAGTGGAAGTGCCCTATGCTCTCTAAGCTGTGCTTATTACATGTTTCAGGACACACCGTACACTTCTCCAGAGTGGCTGCTGGCAATTTACAGCCCGCCCATCAGCGTAGCAAGGCTCCCATGTCTCCATGGCCTGTCCTGCATTTCTGGTTTTTACACTTTTTTCAGCATGGCCCTTTTGACCGATGGCAAGCGAGACTTCTTTGTAGCGCTGATTTGCCTTTCGGGCTTGCCTGGTTGGCCAAAAGGGGCGTATGCGTTTTTTCCTGAATATATTCAGGAAAAAACGCATACGCCCCTTTTGGCCAAGGGCATCATTGTCAACGCTTTGCCGCTTTTCATGTGCTTTCAAGGCGAGTCGAGTCTGCCTCCTGAAACCTGTTTCCTGCAATTCTGCCTTGCTTTCAAATCCTCTTCGTTGCCTTCCCTCAATATATTTGTGGATGAGAGTTATCATTTATAACTCTGCAGGTTTGTGAATTGCAGTGCCCCTGAGCTCCATTTGTCAACTCGCTTTTTTGGGAGCTGGCCGCCAAAGCGCAGGATTGCTTCAGGCCGTATTCTGGTTCCGGGGGGCAGGCTGAGCCTGTGGTTCATTCTTCTTCCTGATGGGAAAATAGAGTGACCTGTGCCTGTCCCAACACCTAGAGCTAGTCTCTCATTGGTTCCCCGTCTTCCCGTTCATCCTCAGGCCAAATTGCGACCTGTCCGAAACAGGAGGTTAAAGGTGCAGATTCTCCAAGTAGGGAGATTGTTAGTAGAGCGGCTGGAATGGCGAACCCGAGCACAAGGAGAGGAGAAATGAGGTGCGTTTGAGAACCCTTTCCCGATCACACGGTGTACCATCTTCTGGGTTTCCCACGCATGTTTTCGATGTAGGAAGATGCCCTTGAACCTGGAGATTTGGGACCCACGGCATGGGTACCACGCAGTAGGACTTTAAAGGGTCTGCGTTTGCTCACCCAAGCTCACCAATCCTCTCAGCCCCAAGAGTGTCCAGCCTCATGTCTCATCCAGCTGTGGGTCTAGATATGGTCAATCCAGGTTGCATCAGAGCCCCTGAACGGATTTTGTAAGAATTTCTCTCTCTTTCACTGTCTTTGTTTTATGGGGTTTTTTTTAAGTAATCTATTTTTATAATGGGGTTTAGCTGCTTTTCACTGCTGTGTTTATGCCGCTTTACACCCTCTTGATGCACTTCCAGAGAGAGATCAATACATAGGTTTTAAGACTCTTACTAGTCAGATATATTCTTGGGCGGTGAATAGGGGCTGTTGAGTCCAGTTCACTGAGCAGGGAGTAGGTCTTGTCTATTACATATTTGGCTTGTGGAACGGTATCTGAGCTAATTTCAAACCCTTGTTTTATGCATCACCCCACCTCACCTTTCCCGTTAAGCAGCCATAGTGTGTTTTCTAAATGTGTGACTCTGTTCTGTTTTGTAATTCAGTTCAAGTGTAGCGATTTTGACATTCCCTCTATAAGTGATATCTTAGGATAAGTGTCTTTTTCTCTGTGACTTATTTCACTGAGAGTCATCGTACCTAAATCCACTCATCCTGCTGCTACTAGCCTTATGACATTGATTTCATGGCTGAGTGATATTCCATTGTGCCTAAGTACCACAACTTCTTTATCCATTTTTCGCTTTCCTGGGATATTGAAGGTGTACCGAAGTGGAGGTTCTTGGAAACAGAGCAGCCCTAAACTTTGGGGTGCCTGTGTCTTGTTGATTTTTAGGTTTCCCGATTTATACGCCCATGAGTGGAAGTGCCCTATGCTCTCTAAGCTGTGCTTATTACATGTTTCAGGACACACCGTACACTTCTCCAGAGTGGCTGCTGGCAATTTACAGCCCGCCCATCAGCGTAGCAAGGCTCCCATGTCTCCATGGCCTGTCCTGCATTTCTGGTTTTTACACTTTTTTCAGCATGGCCCTTTTGACCGATGGCAAGCGAGACTTCTTTGTAGCGCTGATTTGCCTTTCGGGCTTGCCTGGTTGGCCAAAAGGGGCGTATGCGTTTTTTCCTGAATATATTCAGGAAAAAACGCATACGCCCCTTTTGGCCAAGGGCATCATTGTCAACGCTTTGCCGCTTTTCATGTGCTTTCAAGGCGAGTCGAGTCTGCCTCCTGAAACCTGTTTCCTGCAATTCTGCCTTGCTTTCAAATCCTCTTCGTTGCCTTCCCTCAATATATTTGTGGACGAGAGTTATCATTTATAACTCTGCAGGTTTGTGAATTGCAGTGCCCTTGAGCTCCATTTGTCAACTCGCTTTTTTGGGAGCTGGCCGCCAAAGCGCAGGATTGCTTCAGGCCGTATTCTGGTTCCGGGGGGCAGGCTGAGCCTGTGGTTCATTCTTCTTCCTGATGGGAAAATAGAGTGACCTGTGCCTGTCCCAACACCTAGAGCTAGTCTCTCATTGGTTCCCCGTCTTCCCGTTCATCCTCAGGCCAAATTGCGACCTGTCCGAAACAGGAGGTTAAAGGTGCAGATTCTCCAAGTAGGGAGATTGTTAGTAGAGCGGCTGGAATGGCGAACCCGAGCACAAGGAGAGGAGAAATGAGGTGCGTTTGAGAACCCTTTCCCGATCACACGGTGTACCATCTTCTGGGTTTCCCACGCATGTTTTCGATGTAGGAAGATGCCCTTGAACCTGGAGATTTGGGACCCACGGCATGGGTACCACGCAGTAGGACTTTAAAGGGTCTGCGTTTGCTCACCCAAGCTCACCAATCCTCTCAGCCCCAAGAGTGTCCAGCCTCATGTCTCATCCAGCTGTGGGTCTAGATATGGTCAATCCAGGTTGCATCAGAGCCCCTGAACGGATTTTGTAAGAATTTCTCTCTCTTTCACTGTCTTTGTTTTATGGGGTTTTTTTTAAGTAATCTATTTTTATAATGGGGTTTAGCTGCTTTTCACTGCTGTGTTTATGCCGCTTTACACCCTCTTGATGCACTTCCAGAGAGAGATCAATACATAGGTTTTAAGACTCTTACTCGTCAGATATATTCTTGGGCGGTGAATAGGGGCTGTTGAGTCCAGTTCACTGAGCAGGGAGTAGGTCTTGTCTATTACATATTTGGCTTGTGGAACGGTATCTGAGCTAATTTCAAACCCTTGTTTTATGCATCACCCCACCTCACCTTTCCCGTTAAGCAGCCATAGTGTGTTTTCTAAATGTGTGACTCTGTTCTGTTTTGTAATTCAGTTCAAGTGTAGCGATTTTGACATTCCCTCTATAAGTGATATCTTAGGATAAGTGTCTTTTTCTCTGTGACTTATTTCACTGAGAGTCATCGTACCTAAATCCACTCATCCTGCTGCTACTAGCCTTATGACATTGATTTCATGGCTGAGTGATATTCCATTGTGCCTAAGTACCACAACTTCTTTATCCATTTTTCGCTTTCCTGGGATATTGAAGGTGTACCGAAGTGGAGGTTCTTGGAAACAGAGCAGCCCTAAACTTTGGGGTGCCTGTGTCTTGTTGATTTTTAGGTTTCCCGATTTATACGCCCATGAGTGGAAGTGCCCTATGCTCTCTAAGCTGTGCTTATTACATGTTTCAGGACACACCGTACACTTCTCCAGAGTGGCTGCTGGCAATTTACAGCCCGCCCATCAGCGTAGCAAGGCTCCCATGTCTCCATGGCCTGTCCTGCATTTCTGGTTTTTACACTTTTTTCAGCATGGCCCTTTTGACCGATGGCAAGCGAGACTTCTTTGTAGCGCTGATTTGCCTTTCGGGCTTGCCTGGTTGGCCAAAAGGGGCGTATGCGTTTTTTCCTGAATATATTCAGGAAAAAACGCATACGCCCCTTTTGGCCAAGGGCATCATTGTCAACGCTTTGCCGCTTTTCATGTGCTTTCAAGGCGAGTCGAGTCTGCCTCCTGAAACCTGTTTCCTGCAATTCTGCCTTGCTTTCAAATCCTCTTCGTTGCCTTCCCTCAATATATTTGTGGACGAGAGTTATCATTTATAACTCTGCAGGTTTGTGAATTGCAGTGCCCTTGAGCTCCATTTGTCAACTCGCTTTTTTGGGAGCTGGCCGCCAAAGCGCAGGATTGCTTCAGGCCGTATTCTGGTTCCGGGGGGCAGGCTGAGCCTGTGGTTCATTCTTCTTCCTGATGGGAAAATAGAGTGACCTGTGCCTGTCCCAACACCTAGAGCTAGTCTCTCATTGGTTCCCCGTCTTCCCGTTCATCCTCAGGCCAAATTGCGACCTGTCCGAAACAGGAGGTTAAAGGTGCAGATTCTCCAAGTAGGGAGATTGTTAGTAGAGCGGCTGGAATGGCGAACCCGAGCACAAGGAGAGGAGAAATGAGGTGCGTTTGAGAACCCTTTCCCGATCACACGGTGTACCATCTTCTGGGTTTCCCACGCATGTTTTCGATGTAGGAAGATGCCCTTGAACCTGGAGATTTGGGACCCACGGCATGGGTACCACGCAGTAGGACTTTAAAGGGTCTGCGTTTGCTCACCCAAGCTCACCAATCCTCTCAGCCCCAAGAGTGTCCAGCCTCATGTCTCATCCAGCTGTGGGTCTAGATATGGTCAATCCAGGTTGCATCAGAGCCCCTGAACGGATTTTGTAAGAATTTCTCTCTCTTTCACTGTCTTTGTTTTATGGGGTTTTTTTTAAGTAATCTATTTTTATAATGGGGTTTAGCTGCTTTTCACTGCTGTGTTTATGCCGCTTTACACCCTCTTGATGCACTTCCAGAGAGAGATCAATACATAGGTTTCAAGACTCTTACTCGTCAGATATATTCTTGGGCGGTGAATAGGGGCTGTTGAGTCCAGTTCACTGAGCAGGGAGTAGGTCTTGTCTATTACATATTTGGCTTGTGGAACGGTATCTGAGCTAATTTCAAACCCTTGTTTTATGCATCACCCCACCTCACCTTTCCCGTTAAGCAGCCATAGTGTGTTTTCTAAATGTGTGACTCTGTTCTGTTTTGTAATTCAGTTCAAGTGTAGCGATTTTGACATTCCCTCTATAAGTGATATCTTAGGATAAGTGTCTTTTTCTCTGTGACTTATTTCACTGAGAGTCATCGTACCTAAATCCACTCATCCTGCTGCTACTAGCCTTATGACATTGATTTCATGGCTGAGTGATATTCCATTGTGCCTAAGTACCACAACTTCTTTATCCATTTTTCGCTTTCCTGGGATATTGAAGGTGTACCGAAGTGGAGGTTCTTGGAAACAGAGCAGCCCTAAACTTTGGGGTGCCTGTGTCTTGTTGATTTTTAGGTTTCCCGATTTATACGCCCATGAGTGGAAGTGCCCTATGCTCTCTAAGCTGTGCTTATTACATGTTTCAGGACACACCGTACACTTCTCCAGAGTGGCTGCTGGCAATTTACAGCCCGCCCATCAGCGTAGCAAGGCTCCCATGTCTCCATGGCCTGTCCTGCATTTCTGGTTTTTACACTTTTTTCAGCATGGCCCTTTTGACCGATGGCAAGCGAGACTTCTTTGTAGCGCTGATTTGCCTTTCGGGCTTGCCTGGTTGGCCAAAAGGGGCGTATGCGTTTTTTCCTGAATATATTCAGGAAAAAACGCATACGCCCCTTTTGGCCAAGGGCATCATTGTCAACGCTTTGCCGCTTTTCATGTGCTTTCAAGGCGAGTCGAGTCTGCCTCCTGAAACCTGTTTCCTGCAATTCTGCCTTGCTTTCAAATCCTCTTCGTTGCCTTCCCTCAATATATTTGTGGACGAGAGTTATCATTTATAACTCTGCAGGTTTGTGAATTGCAGTGCCCTTGAGCTCCATTTGTCAACTCGCTTTTTTGGGAGCTGGCCGCCAAAGCGCAGGATTGCTTCAGGCCGTATTCTGGTTCCGGGGGGCAGGCTGAGCCTGTGGTTCATTCTTCTTCCTGATGGGAAAATAGAGTGACCTGTGCCTGTCCCAACACCTAGAGCTAGTCTCTCATTGGTTCCCCGTCTTCCCGTTCATCCTCAGGCCAAATTGCGACCTGTCCGAAACAGGAGGTTAAAGGTGCAGATTCTCCAAGTAGGGAGATTGTTAGTAGAGCGGCTGGAATGGCGAACCCGAGCACAAGGAGAGGAGAAATGAGGTGCGTTTGAGAACCCTTTCCCGATCACACGGTGTACCATCTTCTGGGTTTCCCACGCATGTTTTCGATGTAGGAAGATGCCCTTGAACCTGGAGATTTGGGACCCACGGCATGGGTACCACGCAGTAGGACTTTAAAGGGTCTGCGTTTGCTCACCCAAGCTCACCAATCCTCTCAGCCCCAAGAGTGTCCAGCCTCATGTCTCATCCAGCTGTGGGTCTAGATATGGTCAATCCAGGTTGCATCAGAGCCCCTGAACGGATTTTGTAAGAATTTCTCTCTCTTTCACTGTCTTTGTTTTATGGGGTTTTTTTTAAGTAATCTATTTTTATAATGGGGTTTAGCTGCTTTTCACTGCTGTGTTTATGCCGCTTTACACCCTCTTGATGCACTTCCAGAGAGAGATCAATACATAGGTTTTAAGACTCTTACTCGTCAGATATATTCTTGGGCGGTGAATAGGGGCTGTTGAGTCCAGTTCACTGAGCAGGGAGTAGGTCTTGTCTATTACATATTTGGCTTGTGGAACGGTATCTGAGCTAATTTCAAACCCTTGTTTTATGCATCACCCCACCTCACCTTTCCCGTTAAGCAGCCATAGTGTG
Source organism: Eubalaena glacialis (assembly GCF_028564815.1). NCBI lineage: Eukaryota > Metazoa > Chordata > Mammalia > Artiodactyla > Balaenidae > Eubalaena > Eubalaena glacialis. Next base: position 117,345,334 of record NC_083722.1, read on the forward strand.
TTTTCTAAATGTGTGACTCTGTTCTGTTTTGTAATTCAGTTCAAGTGTAGCGATTTTGACATTCCCTCTATAAGTGATATCTTAGGATAAGTGTCTTTTTCTCTGTGACTTATTTCACTGAGAGTCATCGTACCTAAATCCACTCATCCTGCTGCTACTAGCCTTATGACATTGATTTCATGGCTGAGTGATATTCCATTGTGCCTAAGTACCACAACTTCTTTATCCATTTTTCGCTTTCCTGGGATATTGAAGGTGTACCGAAGTGGAGGTTCTTGGAAACAGAGCAGCCCTAAACTTTGGGGTGCCTGTGTCTTGTTGATTTTTAGGTTTCCCGATTTATACGCCCATGAGTGGAAGTGCCCTATGCTCTCTAAGCTGTGCTTATTACATGTTTCAGGACACACCGTACACTTCTCCAGAGTGGCTGCTGGCAATTTACAGCCCGCCCATCAGCGTAGCAAGGCTCCCATGTCTCCATGGCCTGTCCTGCATTTCTGGTTTTTACACTTTTTTCAGCATGGCCCTTTTGACCGATGGCAAGCGAGACTTCTTTGTAGCGCTGATTTGCCTTTCGGGCTTGCCTGGTTGGCCAAAAAGGGCGTATGCGTTTTTTCCTGAATATATTCAGGAAAAAACGCATACGCCCTTTTTGGCCAAGGGCATCATTGTCAACGCTTTGCCGCTTTTCATGTGCTTTCAAGGCGAGTCGACTCTGCCTCCTGAAACCTGTTTCCTGCAATTCTGCCTTGCTTTCAAATCCTCTTCGTTGCCTTCCCTCAATATATTTGTGGACGAGAGTTATCATTTATAACTCTGCAGGTTTGTGAATTGCAGTGCCCCTGAGCTCCATTTGTCAACTCGCTTTTTTGGGAGCTGGCCGCCAAAGCGCAGGATTGCTTCAGGCCGTATTCTGGTTCCGGGGGGCAGGCTGAGCCTGTGGTTCATTCTTCTTCCTGATGGGAAAATAGAGTGACCTGTGCCTGTCCCAACACCTAGAGCTAGTCTCTCATTGGTTCCCCGTCTTCCCGTTCATCCTCAGGCCAAATTGCGACCTGTCCGAAACAGGAGGTTAAAGGTGCAGATTCTCCAAGTAGGGAGATTGTTAGTAGAGCGGCTGGAATGGCGAACCCGAGCACAAGGAGAGGAGAAATGAGGTGCGTTTGAGAACCCTTTCCCGATCACACGGTGTACCATCTTCTGGGTTTCCCACGCATGTTTTCGATGTAGGAAGATGCCCTTGAACCTGGAGATTTGGGACCCACGGCATGGGTACCACGCAGTAGGACTTTAAAGGGTCTGCGTTTGCTCACCCAAGCTCACCAATCCTCTCAGCCCCAAGAGTGTCCAGCCTCATGTCTCATCCAGCTGTGGGTCTAGATATGGTCAATCCAGGTTGCATCAGAGCCCCTGAACGGATTTTGTAAGAATTTCTCTCTCTTTCACTGTCTTTGTTTTATGGGGTTTTTTTTAAGTAATCTATTTTTATAATGGGGTTTAGCTGCTTTTCACTGCTGTGTTTATGCCGCTTTACACCCTCTTGATGCACTTCCAGAGAGAGATCAATACATAGGTTTTAAGACTCTTACTCGTCAGATATATTCTTGGGCGGTGAATAGGGGCTGTTGAGTCCAGTTCACTGAGCAGGGAGTAGGTCTTGTCTATTACATATTTGGCTTGTGGAACGGTATCTGAGCTAATTTCAAACCCTTGTTTTATGCATCACCCCACCTCACCTTTCCCGTTAAGCAGCCATAGTGTGTTTTCTAAATGTGTGACTCTGTTCTGTTTTGTAATTCAGTTCAAGTGTAGCGATTTTGACATTCCCTCTATAAGTGATATCTTAGGATAAGTGTCTTTTTCTCTGTGACTTATTTCACTGAGAGTCATCGTACCTAAATCCACTCATCCTGCTGCTACTAGCCTTATGACATTGATTTCATGGCTGAGTGATATTCCATTGTGCCTAAGTACCACAACTTCTTTATCCATTTTTCGCTTTCCTGGGATATTGAAGGTGTACCGAAGTGGAGGTTCTTGGAAACAGAGCAGCCCTAAACTTTGGGGTGCCTGTGTCTTGTTGATTTTTAGGTTTCCCGATTTATACGCCCATGAGTGGAAGTGCCCTATGCTCTCTAAGCTGTGCTTATTACATGTTTCAGGACACACCGTACACTTCTCCAGAGTGGCTGCTGGCAATTTACAGCCCGCCCATCAGCGTAGCTAGGCTCCCATGTCTCCATGGCCTGTCCTGCATTTCTGGTTTTTACACTTTTTTCAGCATGGCCCTTTTGACCGATGGCAAGCGAGACTTCTTTGTAGCGCTGATTTGCCTTTCGGGCTTGCCTGGTTGGCCAAAAGGGGCGTATGCGTTTTTTCCTGAATATATTCAGGAAAAAACGCATACGCCCCTTTTGGCCAAGGGCATCATTGTCAACGCTTTGCCGCTTTTCATGTGCTTTCAAGGCGAGTCGACTCTGCCTCCTGAAACCTGTTTCCTGCAATTCTGCCTTGCTTTCAAATCCTCTTCGTTGCCTTCCCTCAATATATTTGTGGACGAGAGTTATCATTTATAACTCTGCAGGTTTGTGAATTGCAGTGCCCCTGAGCTCCATTTGTCAACTCGCTTTTTTGGGAGCTGGCCGCCAAAGCGCAGGATTGCTTCAGGCCGTATTCTGGTTCCGGGGGGCAGGCTGAGCCTGTGGTTCATTCTTCTTCCTGATGGGAAAATAGAGTGACCTGTGCCTGTCCCAACACCTAGAGCTAGTCTCTCATTGGTTCCCCGTCTTCCCGTTCATCCTCAGGCCAAATTGCGACCTGTCCGAAACAGGAGGTTAAAGGTGCAGATTCTCCAAGTAGGGAGATTGTTAGTAGAGCGGCTGGGAATGGCGAACCCGAGCACAAGGAGAGGAGAAATGAGGTGCGTTTGAGAACCCTTTCCCGATCACACGGTGTACCATCTTCTGGGTTTCCCACGCATGTTTTCGATGTAGGAAGATGCCCTTGAACCTGGAGATTTGGGACCCACGGCATGGGTACCACGCAGTAGGACTTTAAAGGGTCTGCGTTTGCTCACCCAAGCTCACCAATCCTCTCAGCCCCAAGAGTGTCCAGCCTCATGTCTCATCCAGCTGTGGGTCTAGATATGGTCAATCCAGGTTGCATCAGAGCCCCTGAACGGATTTTGTAAGAATTTCTCTCTCTTTCACTGTCTTTGTTTTATGGGGTTTTTTTTTAAGTAATCTATTTTATAATGGGGTTTAGCTGCTTTTCACTGCTGTGTTTATGCCGCTTTACACCCTCTTGATGCACTTCCAGAGAGAGATCAATACATAGGTTTTAAGACTCTTACTCGTCAGATATATTCTTGGGCGGTGAATAGGGGCTGTTGAGTCCAGTTCACTGAGCAGGGAGTAGGTCTTGTCTATTACATATTTGGCTTGTGGAACGGTATCTGAGCTAATTTCAAACCCTTGTTTTATGCATCACCCCACCTCACCTTTCCCGTTAAGCAGCCATAGTGTGTTTTCTAAATGTGTGACTCTGTTCTGTTTTGTAATTCAGTTCAAGTGTAGCGATTTTGACATTCCCTCTATAAGTGATATCTTAGGATAAGTGTCTTTTTCTCTGTGACTTATTTCACTGAGAGTCATCGTACCTAAATCCACTCATCCTGCTGCTACTAGCCTTATGACATTGATTTCATGGCTGAGTGATATTCCATTGTGCCTAAGTACCACAACTTCTTTATCCATTTTTCGCTTTCCTGGGATATTGAAGGTGTACCGAAGTGGAGGTTCTTGGAAACAGAGCAGCCCTAAACTTTGGGGTGCCTGTGTCTTGTTGATTTTTAGGTTTCCCGATTTATACGCCCATGAGTGGAAGTGCCCTATGCTCTCTAAGCTGTGCTTATTACATGTTTCAGGACACACCGTACACTTCTCCAGAGTGGCTGCTGGCAATTTACAGCCCGCCCATCAGCGTAGCAAGGCTCCCATGTCTCCATGGCCTGTCCTGCATTTCTGGTTTTTACACTTTTTTCAGCATGGCCCTTTTGACCGATGGCAAGCGAGACTTCTTTGTAGCGCTGATTTGCCTTTCGGGCTTGCTGGTTGGCCAAAGGGGCGTATGCGTTTTTTCTGAATATATTCAGGAAAAAACGCATACGCCCCTTTTGGCCAAGGGCATCATTGTCAACGCTTTGCCGCTTTTCATGTGCTTTCAAGGCGAGTCGACTCTGCTCCTGAAACCTGTTTCCTGCAATTCTGCCTTGCTTTCAATCCTCTTCGTTGCCTTCCCTCAATATATTTGTGGACGAGAGTTATCATTTATAACTCTGCAGGTTTGTGAATTGCAGTGCCCCTGAGCTCCATTTGTCAACTCGCTTTTTTGGGAGCTGGCCGCCAAAGCGCAGGATTGCTTCAGGCCGTATTCTGGTTCCGGGGGGGCAGGCTGAGCCTGTGGTTCATTCTTCTTCCTGATGGGAAAATAGAGTGACCTGTGCCTGTCCCAACACCTAGAGCTAGTCTCTCATTGGTTCCCCGTCTTCCCGTTCATCCTCAGGCCAAATTGCGACCTGTCCGAAACAGGAGGTTAAAGGTGCAGATTCTCCAAGTAGGGAGATTGTTAGTAGAGCGGCTGGAATGGCGAACCCGAGCACAAGGAGAGGAGAAATGAGGTGCGTTTGAGAACCCTTTCCCGATCACACGGTGTACCATCTTCTGGGTTTCCCACGCATGTTTTCGATGTAGGAAGATGCCCTTGAACCTGGAGATTTGGGACCCACGGCATGGGTACCACGCAGTAGGACTTTAAAGGGTCTGCGTTTGCTCACCCAAGCTCACCAATCCTCTCAGCCCCAAGAGTGTCCAGCCTCATGTCTCATCCAGCTGTGGGTCTAGATATGGTCAATCCAGGTTGCATCAGAGCCCCTGAACGGATTTTGTAAGAATTTCTCTCTCTTTCACTGTCTTTGTTTTATGGGTTTTTTTTAAGTAATCTATTTTTATAATGGGGTTTAGCTGCTTTTCACTGCTGTGTTTATGCCGCTTTACACCCTCTTGATGCACTTCCAGAGAGAGATCAATACATAGGTTTTAAGACTCTTACTCGTCAGATATATTCTTGGGCGGTGAATAGGGGCTGTTGAGTCCAGTTCACTGAGCAGGAGTAGGTCTTGTCTATTACATATTTGGCTTGTGGAACGGTATCTGAGCTAATTTCAAACCCTTGTTTTATGCATCACCCCACCTCACCTTTCCCGTTAAGCAGCCATAGTGTGTTTTCTAAATGTGTGACTCTGTTCTGTTTTGTAATTCAGTTCAAGTGTAGCGATTTTGACATTCCCTCTATAAGTGATATCTTAGGATAAGTGTCTTTTTCTCTGTGACTTATTCACTGAGAGTCATCGTACCTAAATCCACTCATCCTGCTGCTACTAGCCTTATGACATTGATTTCATGGCTGAGTGATATTCCATTGTGCCTAAGTACCACAACTTCTTTATCCATTTTTCGCTTTCCTGGGATATTGAAGGTGTACCGAAGTGGAGGTTCTTGAAACAGAGCAGCCCTAAACTTTGGGGTGCCTGTGTCTTGTTGATTTTTAGGTTTCCCGATTTATACGCCCATGAGTGGAAGTGCCCTATGCTCTCTAAGCTGTGCTTATTACATGTTTCAGGACACACCGTACACTTCTCCAGAGTGGCTGCTGGCAATTTACAGCCCGCCCATCAGCGTAGCTAGGCTCCCATGTCTCCATGGCCTGTCCTGCATTTCTGGTTTTTACACTTTTTTCAGCATGGCCCTTTTGACCGATGGCAAGCGAGACTTCTTTGTAGCGCTGATTTGCCTTTCGGGCTTGCCTGGTTGGCCAAAAGGGGCGTATGCGTTTTTTCCTGAATATATTCAGGAAAAACGCATACGCCCCTTTTGGCCAAGGGCATCATTGTCAACGCTTTGCCGCTTTTCATGTGCTTTCAGGCGAGTCGACACTCTGCCTCCTGAAACCTGTTTCCTGCAATTCTGCTTGCTTTCAAATCCTCTTCGTTGCCTTCCCTCAATATATTTGTGGACGAGAGTTATCATTTATAACTCTGCAGGTTTGTGAATTGCAGTGCCCCTGAGCTCCATTTGTCAACTCGCTTTTTTGGGAGCTGGCCGCCAAAGCGCAGGATTGCTTCAGGCCGTATTCTGGTTCCGGGGGGCAGGCTGAGCCTGTGGTTCATTCTTCTTCCTGATGGGAAAATAGAGTGACCTGTGCCTGTCCCAACACCTAGAGCTAGTCTCTCATTGGTTCCCCGTCTTCCCGTTCATCCTCAGGCCAAATTGCGACCTGTCCGAAACAGGAGGTTAAAGGTGCAGATTCTCCAAGTAGGGATGATTGTTAGTAGAGCGGCTGGAATGGCGAACCCGAGCACAAGGAGAGGAGAAATGAGGTGCGTTTGAGAACCCTTTCCCGATCACACGGTGTACCATCTTCTGGGTTTCCCACGCATGTTTTCGATGTAGGAAGATGCCCTTGAACCTGGAGATTTGGGACCCACGGCATGGGTACCACGCAGTAGGACTTTAAAGGGTCTGCGTTTGCTCACCCAAGCTCACCAATCCTCTCAGCCCCAAGAGTGTCCAGCCTCATGTCTCATCCAGCTGTGGGTCTAGATATGGTCAATCCAGGTTGCATCAGAGCCCTGAACGGATTTTGTAAGAATTTCTCTCTCTTTCACTGTCTTTGTTTTATGGGGTTTTTTTTAAGTAATCTATTTTTATAATGGGGTTTAGCTGCTTTTCACTGCTGTGTTTATGCCGCTTTACACCCTCTTGATGCACTTCCAGAGAGAGATCAATACATAGGTTTTAAGACTCTTACTCGTCAGATATATTCTTGGGCGGTGAATAGGGGCTGTTGAGTCCAGTTCACTGAGCAGGGAGTAGGTCTTGTCTATTACATATTTGGCTTGTGGAACGGTATCTGAGCTAATTTCAAACCCTTGTTTTATGCATCACCCCACCTCACCTTTCCCGTTAAGCAGCCATAGTGTGTTTTCTAAATGTGTGACTCTGTTCTGTTTTGTAATTCAGTTCAAGTGTAGCGATTTTGACATTCCCTCTATAAGTGATATCTTAGGATAAGTGTCTTTTTCTCTGTGACTTATTTCACTGAGAGTCATCGTACCTAAATCCACTCATCCTGCTGCTACTAGCCTTATGACATTGATTTCATGGCTGAGTGATATTCCATTGTGCCTAAGTACCACAACTTCTTTATCCATTTTTCGCTTTCCTGGGATATTGAAGGTGTACCGAAGTGGAGGTTCTTGGAAACAGAGCAGCCCTAAACTTTGGGTGCCTGTGTCTTGTTGATTTTTAGGTTTCCCGATTTATACGCCCATGAGTGGAAGTGCCCTATGCTCTCTAAGCTGTGCTTATTACATGTTTCAGGACACACCGTACACTTCTCCAGAGTGGCTGCTGGCAATTTACAGCCCGCCCATCAGCGTAGCAAGGCTCCCATGTCTCCATGGCCTGTCCTGCATTTCTGGTTTTTACACTTTTTTCAGCATGGCCCTTTTGACCGATGGCAAGCGAGACTTCTTTGTAGCGCTGATTTGCCTTTCGGGCTTGCCTGGTTGGCCAAAAGGGGCGTATGCGTTTTTTCCTGAATATATTCAGGAAAAAACGCATACGCCCCTTTTGGCCAAGGGCATCATTGTCAACGCTTTGCCGCTTTTCATGTGCTTTCAAGGCGAGTCGAGTCTGCCTCCTGAAACCTGTTTCCTGCAATTCTGCTTGCTTTCAAATCCTCTTCGTTGCCTTCCCTCAATATATTTGTGGACGAGAGTTATCATTTATAACTCTGCAGGTTTGTGAATTGCAGTGCCCTTGAGCTCCATTTGTCACTCGCTTTTTTGGGAGCTGGCCGCCAAAGCGCAGGATTGCTTCAGGCCGTATTCTGGTTCCGGGGGCAGGCTGAGCTGTGGTTCATTCTTCTTCCTGATGGGAAAATAGAGTGACCTGTGCTGTCCCAACACCTAGAGCTAGTCTCTCATTGGTTCCCCGTCTTCCGTTCATCCTCAGGCCAAATTGCGACCTGTCCGAAACAGGAGGTTAAAGGTGCAGATTCTCCAAGTAGGGAGATTGTTAGTAGAGCGGCTGGAATGGCGAACCCGAGCACAAGGAGAGGAGAAATGAGGTGCGTTTGAGAACCCTTTCCCGATCACACGGTGTACCATCTTCTGGGTTTCCCACGCATGTTTTCGATGTAGGAAGATGCCCTTGAACCTGGAGATTTGGGACCCACGGCATGGGGTACCACGCAGTAGGACTTTAAAGGGTCTGCGTTTGCTCACCCAAGCTCACCAATCCTCTCAGCCCCAAGAGTGTCCAGCCTCATGTCTCATCCAGCTGTGGGTCTAGATATGGTCAATCCAGGTTGCATCAGAGCCCCTGAACGGATTTTGTAAGAATTTCTCTCTCTTTCACTGTCTTTGTTTTATGGGGTTTTTTTTAAGTAATCCTATTTTTATAATGGGGTTTAGCTGCTTTTCACTGCTGTGTTTATGCCGCTTTACACCCTCTTGATGCACTTCCAGAGAGAGATCAATACATAGGTTTTAAGACTCTTACTCGTCAGATATATTCTTGGGCGGTGAATAGGGCTGTTGAGTCCAGTTCACTGAGCATGGAGTAGGTCTTGTCTATTACATATTTGGCTTGTGGAACGGTATCTGAGCTAATTTCAACCCTTGTTTTATGCATCACCCCACCTCACCTTTCCCGTTAAGCAGCCATAGTGTGTTTTCTAAATGTGTGACTCTGTTCTGTTTTGTAATTCAGGTTCAAGTGTAGCGATTTTGACATTCCCTCTATAAGTGATATCTTAGGATAAGTGTCTTTTTCTCTGTGACTTATTTCACTGAGAGTCATCGTACCTAAATCCACTCATCCTGCTGCTACTAGCCTTATGACATTGATTTCATGGCTGAGTGATATTCCATTGTGCCTAAGTACCACAACTTCTTATCCATTTTTCGCTTTCCTGGGATATTGAAGGTGTACCGAAGTGGAGGTTCTTGGAAACAGAGCAGCCCTAAACTTTGGGGTGCCTGTGTCTTGTTGATTTTTAGGTTCCCGATTTATACGCCCATGAGTGGAAGTGCCCTAATGCTCTCTAAGCTGTGCTTATTACATGTTTCAGGACACACCGTACACTTCTCCAGAGTGGCTGCTGGCAATTTACAGCCCGCCCATCAGCGTAGCAAGGCTCCCATGTCTCCATGGCCTGTCCTGCATTTCTGGTTTTTACACTTTTTTCAGCATGGCCCTTTTGACCGATGGCAAGCGAGACTTCTTTGTAGCGCTGATTTGGCCTTTCGGGGCTTGCCTGGTTGGCCAAAAGGGGCGTATGCGTTTTTTCCTGAATATATTCAGGAAAAAACGCATACGCCCCTTTTGGCCAAGGGCATCATTGTCAACGCTTTGCCGCTTTTCATGTGCTTTCAAGGCGAGTCGAGTCCTGCCTCCTGAACCTGTTTCCTGCAATTCTGCCTTGCTTTCAAATCCTCTTCGTTGCCTTCCCTCAATATATTTGTGGACGAGAGTTATCATTTATAACTCTGCAGGTTTGTGAATTGCAGTGCCCTGAGCTCCATTTGTCAACTCGCTTTTTTGGGAGCTGGCCGCCAAAGCGCAGGATTGCTTCAGGCCGTATTCTGGTTCCCGGGGGCAGGCTGAGCCTGTGGTTCATTCTTCTTCCTGATGGGAAAATAGGAGTGACCTGTGCCTGTCCCAACACCTAGAGCTAGTCTCTCATTGGTTCCCCGTCTTCCCGTTCATCCTCAGGCCAAATTGCGACCTGTCCGAAACAGGAGGTTAAAGTGCAGATTCTCCAAGTAGGGAGATTGTTAGTAGAGCGGCTGGAATGGCGAACCCGAGCACAAGGAGAGGAGAAATGAGGTGCGTTTGAGAACCCTTTCCCGATCACACGGTGTACCATCTTCTGGGTTTCCCACGCATGTTTTCGATGTAGGAAGATGCCCTTGAACCTGGAGATTTGGGACCACACGGCATGGGTACCACGCAGTAGGACTTTAAAGGGTCTGCGTTTGCTCACCCAAGCTCACCAATCCTCTCAGCCCCAAGAGTGTCCAGCCTCATGTCTCATCCAGCTGTGGGTCTAGATATGGTCAATCCAGGTTGCATCAGAGCCCCTGAACGGATTTTGTAAGAATTTCTCTCTCTTTCACTGTCTTGTTTTATGGGGTTTTTTTTAAGTAATCTATTTTTATAATGGGGTTTAGCTGCTTTTCACTGCTGTGTTTATGCCGCTTTACACCCTCTTGATGCACTTCCAGAGAGAGATCAATACATAGGTTTTAAGACTCTTACTCGTCAGATATATTCTTGGGGCGGTGAATAGGGGGCTGTTGAGTCCAGTTCACTGAGCAGGGAGTAGGTCTTGTCTATTACATATTTGGCTTGTGGAACGGTATCTGAGCTAATTTCAAACCCTTGTTTTATGCATCACCCCACCTCACCTTTCCCGTTAAGCAGCCATAGTGTGTTTTCTAAATGTGTGACTCTGTTCTGTTTTGTAATTCAGTTCAAGTGTAGCGTTTTTGACATTCCCTCTATAAGTGATATCTTAGGATAAGTGTCTTTTTCTCTGTGACTTATTTCACGAGAGTCATCGTACCTAAATCCACTCATCCTGCTGCTACAGCCTTAATGACATTGATTTCATGTGCTGAGTGATATTCCATTGTGCCTAAGTACCACAA